>NC_086386.1:4238116-4407419 GCF_036588685.1 Mytilus trossulus
ACCTCCAACATTTTACATACTTTGTCATCAAGATATATTGATATTAATGATTTAAGCGATTAGCATTTAGTTACTGACAATCCCTAACACTGCTAATCAAGTAGTAATAAATGTATCTGTTTTACGAGACAAAAGGTTACATTTGTATTCATTAAACTAATCATTGGGAATCAGTCGTCATTAGCGGATATTCCGGAGATACTTTGATGAGTAGGTTGAAGACTATATGGTGTAACAGTTTTTGTTTAGCACATATAAAGTTATTGATATCAGATTCAGTTGTTTTGCTGTTGAAACTGTTAGATAATTTTAATTAGACATGCACGCATGTAAAAAGGGTATTAAATAAGCAAACATAGAACAAAAACTTTGTTCTTAAACTTTCACCGTTATATATGTATCGTTTACTTTGATTATTTATCTGTGGTTAACATATTGTGTCATAATCGTCAGTTTGATACCAATACCTAATAATACAACAATAAAATTGAAAATGAAAATGGGGAATGAGTCAAAGAGAAAACAACCCGACCATAAAACAGACACCAACAGAAGGTCACCAACGGGTCTTCAATGCAGTAGTATCTGATTACCCTTCTGGCGCACAGTTTAAGGTGGGGTTCGTGTTGCTAAATCTTTAGCATTCTTTGATGTGTCTTGTGTACTATTATTTGTCTTTTTGTCTTTTTTCTTTTTTAAAACACACAACTATTATGGGGAGTACCAATATTTGAATACAGCCACTGGCTTTTCACTTTTAGCGTTATTAAAATTATGATGCTAGTTTTGTGTTCATAAGATTTATAAGGTTTTATTTTCGAATCAGCATGGTTACTGATTTTAGAATTCTTGTTTACAAGTATATGCAATAGTTAAAACTTCACGGTAAATTGACTTTTGTAATGTAAGTTCATGAATACATAAGTTTATCGATATTAAACATAAATTTGCTTCAAATATCGATGATTGGTTTAAGATTTTAATTTATATTTAACACGCATTGGTATTACAATGTCTTGACAATGTCAATCTCATTAAATGAAGGAATTCTGATCTCCGGTACCGGCTCTACTACCCGGCATATTCTGTTATTACCTCATATACAACCCAGAGCGGAAACTTTGAAATTAAACTCTTTATAATCCTACCATAGAAAGCTGCCAATTAAGTTCATGTTAAACCTATTTCCAAACGAAAAAATAAATCGATTGGACTCTCTGATGACACAACACTATTAGATGTACTATTATAATGCATCTTTAAACTGTCTAGATTATCTAAAATCGGTTATATGCATGATATATTCGCTGATTAGAATACCTGTGACACGTCACCAGTATACGCATACCGGAAGCTACATGTATTACTTTTTCCAAATTATCGCTTTATGTGCAATTGAATTTTCGTTTAAAAGTAGCATTTATTAAATGTGTGTTATATTAAAGAGGCGAACAATACAAAAGGAAAAGTCGAAAAAAGTTTTTGTTAGTCATTGTAAGTACGTGTAGTGAGTTAAGCCCTATAAGAGTTTGTAACTGTTACAAGTTGGGCTAAATTTTCTGTCCATTGGCAGTAATTGTGGATGCTTTGCACTATCCAATTACTTTACTATTTATGTGTATTCTTTTTATTCACAATGGTTTCTTGGAAATTTATTTTTTTCTATCAACAGTTCATTTTCATATTTTAAAATCTTTTTATCGAAATTGACTAGTTAAGACCTCAAAATGCTTTCATAATTGTGTATTTTTGTATTCAAGGCCATAACGGAAATCATACTGGAAAAATTAATTATTGTAAATCAAGAAATGTAGGAGTTTTCCTAGAACTTCAGACAAAAAAAGGTTGTTGCTGAGGTGATAAACACAGTTATAACAGAGTTAAGTTGTATCAAGTGATTGGAATTAAAACCTCTTGAATGAAGTGTTTATCAAATTATCGACAAATAGTAACGATAAATATTATATTTTTCAAGAAATGAGACATGATTGTTTAGTACCTTTTGACCAATTGACAAAAATCTATCGAAATTTTGAACTCTGATTTCATCAAAAATTTAATAGATTGAACATTAAATTTTGTTAACAAGTGATTTTTATAATTATTTGTTCTACATATTTCAACGTTTTCTATAGCCGGTTAGTGCGACATAGACATTTATATTGATTTTGTAGACAATGACATGGGTAAATGAATTAAAATTAACCAAATTTCTATCAGGACAAAAATCCACATGGAACCATTTGAAGGTAGCTTTAAGACATTTTCGTCTTGCAATTGGAGTTTGACTCTCAAACTGGTCATTGACAGCAAACGAATTATTAAGGACGTATGCTTTTTTTCTCCGAATATACTTTTAATATGATTTAAATTGCTTTCTCAAATTTGCAAAAAATAACATGATGTTGAACTGATATCTTTGTAAACCAATTTTTCTGCTCCCGATGCGACTTTAAACAATAAATAACTCTTTGGTTATGCTCAAAGCCACAGTATCCAAATATACAAAACGTATTAACATTTGATTTATCAATAAATAGATATAGGAAGATGAGATACACTCATCTGGTTCCATTTGTATTTCTTCCCGATGAAAATTGATTAAGTTTAATGCATGTCCTTAATAAAAGTCATTTTAAGTTATCTGAATCAACACACTTAACTTCATAGATTGTGAAAAAATATTTTGCTGTACACCGCTGTCCCGTGTTAAAGGAAGGCTGACTACTCGGTAATATGTTAATATGTAAAACTGTAATTAATCAGAAATACAAAATGATATAATATTGCAAGTTAGTATAATGAGTACTGAAAAGTGGTATGACCATAGGGATCAAACCTTATAATACGGTCGAGTGATGTTATAATAATGGGACCTGACATCTTGTATGACCATAGGGGTAATACATGTTCTACGGTCGCTCAATGTCAAATTGTATTGTAGTTGAATTTAATATCAGAGGAATTTCTGATTAACGGTTGAAAGTTTCTGACCAGAACAAGTAATGCATTATAGAAATTAATTATTGTATAGAGTTGAAGTCGATATGATAACCATAACTATTACAGTAACTGAACCTCAAGTGACTATAAAGTACACGAAAGTCGTTCGGTTTATCGAGGACACCGGATTATGTTCTATATTTTTAATTTAGTATCCTGACAAAAGAATTAATCTTTTAATATAAATTTACTCATAACGTATTTAACAATTTGGAGACTCATGAAATTATTGGTATTCAAATATAAATCTTGATGAATTATGTCCACATCACAAGAGTGTAACCTAGTACTGCAATACTAAAAAGAGCTTCAGCTAACTATCAAACTAGATTAAACCCATAACTTTGCGACGTAAAAAGCCTGAACCAAGTCTAAAATATTGTGTTTGGTTTCTTTTGTGTTGATCCTTTGATTGCTACATGTTAAGATTTTCACTTTTTAGTATTGTATTGGAGTCAGGTGAATGTTTTTAACTATCTAACTTCATTTATACATCTATAAATAACAGAACTAAGGAAACAACAAACTGTTTAGAATCAACAAAGAGAAATGTGGATTTATCAACGAGACACTAACGCTGCACCATACACTGATTAACGCATAGATAATATCAAAATATTGAATCATGAATAAAAACATTAAAATCCACTTACCCGTTTTCAAACAAGAAATTCTGGTGATACTTGATAATAAGTTTGTTTAACTCGCCTTGAAAACGTAAAGAATTTACATCTCTGTACTATTTTAATTTAAACCAACTATCAAGAATAAACCAATACAATACATGGCTAACTATTACATGTTGATATGATAACAGAAGTCAAGTGTAAACTGATTTTTTGGGGGAGTTTATACAACTAATTAGTTTGCTATTTTCATTTGGCTTCAATTATGTTGTCCAACAAAATTTATGTACATGCAATAGTCATGGGAATACACACAGGTTAAAAATCATTACTTCTTAAAAACTCGGATATCAAATCACCATTTGATTGGTATGAGATATTAAATGCATTCTACACATGAAAAAAAACATTTGTTGATAAACTAAACAACAGTAATTAAAAAAATATATAGAAGTAATTGTAAATGTTAAAACTTGACACTACTTTGCTGTTTTTCTATGTTATTTATACATGTATGCTTGTCAATAAACCAATTACATTAGGAAAACAGAGTAACAACTTCTTAATATAAAAAAAATATAATGTTTAACAATAAAGGAATAGAATTTCCTTAAATCTTATATTAGTTGACAACTTGTGAAATGAAAAAACTCTGACAAATTAATTATACCGACGTCATATTACATAATAATAAACGAAAAAACGAGAGAGTAGACTCCAATTTTCCAGCCAGTTAAACCAGTTGTTAGAATTAGCTCAGACTATCATCAAATAACACGTTCTTGTGACAAGATTTTGCACCATCCAATTTTATTTCCAAAATAGGTGAAAGAACAATCAAAATGTTACACCACGAAATAAATAATTGTACTGTTAGCGCTATATTCTTCAAGTTTAATTTACACTGAAAAACTGTTTTTGACAGATCTAATTTGTATGTAATTGTATAAACGACAGCTTTAAAGAAATTAAATGTTGATAGGAATACTTTGTATTTACCAGACTTGAACTTTACATTTTTCTGTTGATATTGTAATCATATAAAAAAAAATCATGGTATTGGAGACCGATTTATGAAACTGTTCCTACTGCAGAAGATTTTTTCCACTTGCAACCAATATTACAGTTGGGAGAGAACGCTAATTTCGGTATAGAGCTTGGTATATTACATGTATGTAGACCTTTGTCTGTATGTTGTTGGAAACTACTAGTATAGTTATGTCTTTTTGTTGGTTTTTTATGCGTTGGTGTCTCATTAAAGCTTATAGCTATAAATGGGTTAATTTTTTTACACGGATGGATACCCTATTTCTTTTGTTTTCCTATTATAGAAACATATGTTATTCTGTTAACGCTTACTTGCTTTCAACTGTAGACACGTATTGCTGTTAGTATAATAGACGTCTCTTTGATTCTACAATTCCTATATGTTTTCATGCTTAAAAGACAAATGAAGACGCATGAAATTTGAGGCATACACATATCTGAGTTGTCTAAAGTAACAATATCTTGCATTTCACCTGAAGCATTAAACTGTCTGCTTTATCCACTGAATCATGTTTTAATGTCTTGTGCTGACAGTCTTATGTAAGGATTGTAACGATCAAATCAATTCTTGAAGTTCAATCAGGCTTCATTTTAATTAATCCTTTTGCAGAGGTCTACATAATTAGAAGGATAGCGACAAAAGTGCAAATAATAACACTTTGTGGCATTTTACCGTAAACATTTGTAACGCTTTTATGAAAATAACAAGATGCGGTATCAATGCCAATGAAACAAGAATCCGCTAGTTTTGGATTATTAAGTTATATAGAAAGGAATGGTGAAGACTTTATTAATAAAGAAGAGATATCGATGAAGAGTGAGATGGTAAATCTATAATAATCAAATCGCATAAAGACATTCATAAGTCAGTATATAACAGTCAAAAATCATATTTATATAAATAAAAAAATAGACAATGTGACAATTCGAAAACTTAACAACGCAGGACTTATGTTGAACTCATCTTGAGAAAAACGCAAAACAACAGTGAACACTCTAAAAGAAATCAAATAATTGCCAATACTATAACAATATTATGCTATGGTATGTGTATAATTAGTTATCAAAAATACCAGGATTATAATTTTATACGCCAGACGCGCGTTTCGTCTACATAAGACTCATCAGTGACGCTCAGATCAAAATAGTTAAAAAGCCAAACAAATACAAAGTTGAAGAGCATTGATGACCCAAAATTCCAAAAAGTTGTGCCAAATACGGCTAAGGTTATCTACTCCTGGGGTAAGAAAATCCTTAGTTTTTCGAAAAATTCAAAGTTTTGTATACAGAAAATTTATAAAAATGACCACAAAATGGATATTCATGTCAACACCGAAGTGCTGACTACTGGGCTGGTGATACCCTCGGGGACGAAACGTCCACCAGCAGTGGCATCGACCCAGTGGTGTAAATAGTTATCAAAAATACCAGGATTATAATTTTATACGCCAGACGCGCGTTTCGTCTACATAAGACTCATCAGTGACGCTCAGATCAAAATAGTTAAAAAAGCCAAACAAATACAAAGTTGAAGAGCATTGATGACCCAAAATTCCAAAAAGTTGTGCCAAATACGGCTAAGGTTATCTACTCCTTGGGTAAGAAAATCCTTAGTTTTTCGAAAAATTCAAAGTTTTGTATACAGAAAATTTATAAAAATGACCACAAAATTGATATTCATGTCAACACCGAAGTGCTGACTACTAGGCTGGTGATACCCTCGGGGACGAAACGTCCACCAGCAGTGGCATCGACCCAGTGGTGTAAATAGTTATCAAAAATACCAGAATTATAATTCTATACGCCAGACGCGCGTTTCGTCTACATAAGACTCATCAGTGACGCTCAGATCAAAATAGTTAAAAAGCCAAACAAATACAAAGTTGAAGAGCATTGATGACCCAAAATTCCAAAAAGTTGTGCCAAATACGGCTAAGGTTATCTACTCCTGGGGTAAGAAAATCCTTAGTTTTTCGAAAAATTCAAAGTTATAAAGCGGACAACCCTTATAACTAAATTAAACTGTATGGAATTTATCCGTCACTGCCTAAATGCAAGTTGGAGTTTTATGGTTGATAGCGCTGTTGTAAAGATAAGAATGAAAACAGGAAAAGTGTCAAAGGAAACACAACCCGACCAAAGAGCAGAAAATAACGCAAGCCAACCAAAGGTTCTACAACAAAGCGAGATAACCCACCACTCGCGTCCGATGTTTGAATAGTTAATACAAGATTATGTTTTTAAAGTAGATGGACAGCTATATATACTATGTACATAAAGTAAGAATTCAATCTGATATGTCCCATTTGGAAATGCTTAACGATTTGATGAATCTACCAGAAAATCAACTGGTAACAGTTAACTTAAACAAAAGACAGGATGTATTTAAAAATACATATCGTACGTTAGTTTTTAAAATGATTATTATTTTGCAAAAATGTTGTGACCTTCATGTATTCATTTCAAAAGGTTTGAAATAAATGTTTAGCCCTGTGAACTTCCTACATTTCTAATTAGTTATCAAAGGTACCAGGCTTTCGAATAATTGATATTGATGTCAACACCGATGTGCTGATTACTGGGCAAGTGATATTTATGACCATATTACCTCCCTTATAATCTGTTCGAAACTGTCAAAAACAGTGTTCTACTGACAGCCTCAGAACTTGTTTTACAGGTTAACTTTTAATACGGTCATTTCTGCCAAGTTCATGACATAACAGCTCCGCCAAAATATCCCTGACGAAAAACAAAAGTAAAACAAAATTTAGATTGAAATATTATTTACAGTTGGTTACATTGAATTTGTAAGTAAGATGCAATAACAATAACGAAGTTTTAGTTCGGAAGGCGCACTCATCAAAAATTAATCAAAACACACCAAAGTACCTGAATATTTTTTTCTTTTTTTTCTGGTTTCTTTTTTTTAAACGATAAATCTTTTATTGCAGATTTCTCTGCTGTTTAACAAATTACTCGACTCACAGCATTCAGCCGGGTAACCCTGTGAATCAGTACAAGATTTAGATGTTTTAATTAAGGATAAATCTTAAGTATTTTAATTAAATACAGAATGCAAATAACACTACCTTCAAATACAAGACATTTGAAGTCTTATAGTTTCTTAGTGAACTGACATGTTTTAAAAGAACATAAATAAAGAAGCAAATCTTACTGTTTGCAGCTTTTTCAATTATCGGATAATGTTAACCTTTCATCGTTGCAATCTAAAATAGTTCATTGATCCCAATTTCACTTTCAGATTTAACCAATTGATCTTCAAAAAGCGGAGATTCACATAAAACATTCATAAATCTAATTACTGGACATCTAATTGACCAACAAATAAATAGGTTGATGAATATACATAAGTAAATAAATAAACGATGTGTTTAAGGCTGCCGATAAATTATAGTTTTATAATTAGATCTTCGTTATATATAAAGAAAAATATCTTCCCGGCCATGTGTTACTTTTATGTAATTTCAAAACTAGTTGTAAACCAACATCGTCTGATCAAATCTACATTTTTGTCAATTATCAAATTACTTCACTGATGATGATTCTCCCGTCATATCTTAAACATTGAGTAAACATAATGATGTTCGATTGTCTGGAGTTTACCTTTGAACTTGTATAGAGATACTCACAAACTGTATAAGGTTTTGATTTGTTCAACGTTTGTTTACGTATTACACTGGGACTAAATTTGCGGCTGAAATGTATTAAATGTATTAAATGTTTTAAATACCTTTAAGATCCAGTTAATACAAGCAATTTGAGCTACAATCTTCCATAAATGTTTGAAATACTTCACTTGTTTTATAAATTGATTCATCTACTTCATGAACAAAAATGTAAATTATAGTATCCTTTGTATTCAATAAAGTATGTCGAAAACAACAGAATATGTTTTTTCTTTCAAAATAAAAGAGAACGATTTATATTTTCCTTTGCTCAAGTAAGCTGACATCCTGTTTGAATCTGTAGTGTGCTGGATTTTGTGTTTAAACATTCTTTACATAGTCAAGATATTGGGAACGTTTGATCGTTAGTTAAACCATTATTTCCGAATATAGGTTAACACGTAGTGTTAATACATGATTACTATTTATTATTGATCTGTTTTGGGACTCCAATATAGGTGCTCTATTCAGTCTATTAATATCCGAGTTATTTTATCATTGATGATTACGGTGCCGATTTCATTTTAAAACTGTCTGATGTTACGTGGTCTAAATTTAATAAAAATTAACAACAAATTACTAATCGGAAAAATATAAACATTATGAATAAGTAAAGGAATAAAGAATGAACATATGAATTTTAGTTGTTAATTATTCTTTCGACAATAAGAACGTGTTCTATATTTCAAAAAGTACAATCGTAAAACTTCTATTCTAATCACATTCAGATTCCTAACGATTTGATCTACATAACTAAAAGCATGTTGAATAATTGAAGAATGCAACCTCGATGACTGTAGGTGCCATATATTCTTTTTGATATTCAACAATAAAAGAATATCAATTCCGTAATAAATATAAAACTTGTTGTAGTTAATCAATAAATCATTTAATAAATACCATTGATCCTTGCCACTTGAAAAAGATAAAAATCAAAGAATCTAGAAGGAGTAAAATTTATCATCAAAATATACATAAATCTAGATCACTAGACATCTAATTGACCAATAAATCAATAAATAATTAAGTGAACTTATAGATCCTTTTTTTAAGAAGTTAAGACGCCTTGTTAATTATGTTGGTGAAAATAACTCTACTCTTTACTTCACAATAAAAAAAATCACAGGTCATGTGTTCCGTTAATGTAGATTTTGACAGCAACATAAGGAAATCATTACTACAATAAGTCCGTTTTTTAATTATCGGATAGGTTTGCTAATGATACCTCTAACTTTTGATCTTAAACACTGCATCGACTGTTAAGAATTCTATTTGAATTTGTAAATGAATGTTCAGTTGTTCAAACATAATCCATCTGAACAACATTATCATAGCTATTGAAGTGATTTAATATTGTGATTGATTTAAACATAATAGCGATTACTACTTCAAAGTTATTACAACTACATATCACAATAATCCCAACCCTGTCCGGTTTATCTATGTAGACATGACTTAATGTGACTCATCACCGGAGTTAACGTGCACGAGCAACACAACGAGTACCAAATTAGAAGCTCGAGTGTTTTTTCGAAACCAGTAAGATATTGGTACCTTATACTTTTTTTAACGTGAAATCTGTCTTGTGCACACGTGAGCACAAACTCGTTAGGTCGTTTTCGGGGAGAAATAGGACGATATTGTGGTTTCGACAATTGCAACATATCCCCTGTCATCTGTGACACTGATATATCTTTGTTTGTAAGAACGGCTTTTGAAGCTTCATAAAAAGCAGATAGACGTTAGATCCAATAGTGTATATTTGATTTGAATTTAAAAGGCACTGGTTGAGCAAAGGCTTTCATCGTATGCTTTATGTAGAGCCCAAGCACAGTTTTGCTTCTTCTTAATTCAATAATGAACTGTAAGAAATGGTGAGCTGACGTTGTCCTTCCTAATATTATCAAATGATCTGTATATTCTTTTCGAAAATCATATGAATAACACCATCGTACCTTAAGGTCACCCAAAAGCGGGACAAAGAATTGACAAATTCCAACGTTTGACTGGAAGTGAATCAACCAACAGAAAGAATGGATAGGTCAAATACCCTCAGTTTTAACTCAAGTTTATACAGAAAAAAACTCTCAAGCAATGCTTTCAAAAGGTCAATACCACCTTATCGATATAGATTAACATACATTGGAAAAGAGTAAAATCTCAAAAATACTGAACTCCGATTAGGGTTTAAAAGAAAACATTCCTAATTTAATGGCAAAATAAAACACTGAAACACATAAAACGAATGGATAAAAACTGTCACACTTTTCACCACTTGGTACATGCATTTTCTTGATTAAATTGGTGGTTTAAACCTGTATTTATAACTAGCTTAACCTTTCACTTGTGTTACGGAAACTCACATACAAAAGGGGGGATTCGGAGTGGTCCTGATCCCAAAATTCCGAGCTTAAAACATAAAAATCCAAGATGCCGAATTTATAGAAATTTAATTCCCTATGTCCCGAAATTCGAAAAAAAGATTTCCCGAGAATTTAAGCAAACTAATCCCGACGTCCCGAAAAAGGTCTCTCCCCCTCATACAAATATGACGTAAAGAGTATAAATAAGATTCTTGTTAAAAGCTCATCTTTTAATTTTTTGTTAAAAGCAATATTGGCTACTGAAAGGTACCGTGTTTTATTCATCGGATTAGTTTGCTGATGGTATTTTATACTTTTGATCTTGATAACGTACATAGGATTTTGTGAGATATGAATTTACAATCTGAGGGGAAGTTTAGTTGCTCAAATCATTACAGTATTTGCATAGGTCCTTTGAGAAAATTGTTTTGAAAGTATTCTGAAAGTATCAGATTATATATAAAAAAACGAAAACATCCATGACCAATTTTTAAGACACAATGTTTGATTTGAATTTGTTGATAATGTCCTTTTTTCATTATTTGTTTAACGTATAAATGACACATCTATGCACCGATCATCATTCAAATTAATCAGTTTTTTTTCGAATTCAAACAAGTCTTTATGATGTATGTACATCGCAAATGAAAAACAACAATTGACATATGAACCTATCATATAAGTAGCATGTATGGATAAGTTAAAGAACTGACACGTTTATCATGGATTATGTTGTAGAAGTTTTAATCCTGTATTGAAAAACAGGTCTCATTATTTCTATCAGCAGGAGTCCTTTTAAAATCAATGATTAATCTATGACATGAATCGTGTTACATAATACAAATCTGGGTTCTAATCAAATGGAACATCGTCCTGCATGAGACCGAGTTAAAGGTAATCTCTTGAGAAACAGGTACATCATCAAATCTAAAAATATTTCCAATATAATACAGGAATTTAGCTAACCTTTATTAACGTTCTAATATAATGCAATTTATTGTTGAAACAATTGATCGTTTAATTGATTGTTGTTTTATGCCACATTCATCATTACTGTGCTATTCTGCGGCGGTCAAATTGTATTTGTGGCGGACACGGGAATGTCCCAAGAAAACCTGCGAACTTCGGTAAGACAATTGATATTTCTTGTAAATTAATATTCGGGGCAAGCTAATAATAGGGTTTAACTAAGAACTTTGATGTTGACAGAGTAGTGAAACAGGACAACTTAGACCACCCGATCACCTAGACCCCTTTACAACTTCGAATGTCACTTGCTCTTGATTCTCATGTGAGGCAAAACCTGAAGTATGAGCTGTGTGTTCGTAGTATCTTAATATTAAGATTACACATTGAGTGATCGCTTAGATGATATTTGATAATAACTTTTTATTTCTTACTACTCAACAACGATATCAGGTAAAAAGAGATAATGACTATATCTTAATCGACAAAAAAAACTCTTACCTCAATCGTAGAAAAGATAATCTTTGTATCAAATATTTAATTCCAGGTATCAAATTATAAATTTATAAAAGACAATATTGAATGAGACAAAAATACCATTGAAATAAGAACGTTAGCATATATTTTTATTTTGAAAAGAAAGTTTTGTTATTTCTTGCTGCTGAAACTATCACTAACTAATACAAAACGACTTATTTATCAAAACAGAATCACGTTTGATTACCTTAGCCGTATTTGGCAAAACGTTTTGGAATTTTGGATCCTCAATGCTCTTCAAATGTGTTCTTGTTTGGGTTTATAAATATTTTTGATTTGAGCGTCACTGATGAGTCTTATGTAGACGAAACGCGCGTCTGGCGTACTAAATTATAATCCTGGTACCTTTGATAACTATTGAAAAGATTTTAAAAAAATGTATCTGTACAGCAATCTATCTAAATTTATGCAACCTACCTTTCATGAAATCCTGTATTGTTTTGTTATTTCCCTATTTCTAATCCGTTATATGCTGAATCTTTGTAAAGCACTGATTTGCATTAAATACATTTTATAATTAAGACTTCTACGGTTTCCGTGAATATTTTTAGAGAAGACTTTATTTCACGCTTAATATGTAATATCTAAAACAAAGCGATGATTGAAAACAGTAACTTAATCATGTGTTACCTAGTACATATATAGGCCATTGCTATCAGTTATCAATATTAATATGCATATATTCCTATACCAGGGCTTACATGTACCAACGTATTTTGTCCTTTAGTGTATTATTTAATATAACCATACAAGGCGAAGGTTTCGTTGTTTTCATCTTTTAGTTGATGTGTTTTCCCTTGGTGTTAGTTTGTAAACTTGATTTGTTTTCTCTTGTCTGAAACTATTCAGTTTTAGCTAAAGCAATGAAACGTCAATAATAACTATTCTGTCAACCGACTTTAAACATTTCATGACTTGGAATATTTTGATTTGTCTTTACTCATCAACAGGTCTATACAGACAATACACTTTTGAATTAACAGTCATCATTTAGAGGAAATTAAATACATAATATGTTCACCTCATCTTCTAGGATTGTTCTTTAATATGTTTTGTTAAATGTAAAACAAAAATGGTTCTGTTATATTCAAGTAGCTACTTCTAAATCGAAATTATGTGTCTCAATAAAAAATTTAAACGTTGTACTTTTCTCCCAAAGGAGCCAGTGTAAATTAAATGATCATATAGAATGAACTATCGACATACCTACAACCGTTTACATGCTTTGTCATCTAGATATTTTAAATAAACGATTTTGTTATTATGACAATTAGTTACTGGCAATCCCTATCGTTACACATGACTACTAATCAAGTAGTTACAAATGAATTTGTTTTACGAGACAAAAGGTCACATTTGTTTTCATTAAAATATTCATTGATGCTCTGTAGATACCTCTGTGAGTAGGTTGTAGGACTATTTGGTGTATTTGTTTAGTGTACAAAAGAAGTAATTCATATCAGATTCAGATGAACTTCTGTTAAAACTGTAAAATAACTTGAATTAAACGTGAACACATTAAGCAAAGTATCATATTTATGAACCAATCATAAAACAAAAACGTTTTCCCTAGTTTGTATCGTTTAATTTAATCCTGGTATATATAATAAGTTTATTTAAGTTTATGTTTTACCTGTGGTTAACAAATTATTTCATTATCGTCAGAACAATGATTATAAATTCCTTAAAACTTTGCTAAAAATTTTGGTCGTCCACAGGTAACACGCACCTATATATAATTATAATTTAGTACGCCAGACGCGCGTTTAGTCTACATAAGACTCATCAGTGATACTCATATCCAAATATTTATGAAGCCAAATAAGTACAAAGTTGAAGAGCGTTGAGGATCCAAAATTCCAAAAACGTTGTGCCAAATACGGCTAAGGTAATCTATGCCTGGGTTAAAAAAATCATTAATTTTACGAAAAATTCAAAGTCTTGTAAACAGGAAATTTATAAAAATGACCACATTATTGATATTTAAGATTTTAATCTATATTTAACACGCACTGGTATTACAATATCTGTTCATTGTCAGTTAAACGAAGGTATGTTAATCTCCAGTACCGGCACTAGTACCCGGCATATTTGTGTTTTTACCTCATATATAATCCATAGCGGAAATTTTGTCATTACACTCTTTATAATATTCCCATAGAAAGCTTCCAGTTCAGTTCATTTTAAACTCATTTCCAAACGGAACAAACATCAATTGCACTTTTTAATGACACAACACTATCAGATGTACTTTAATAAAGCTTATTTACTGTCGAGTTTATCTAACAAGGTTAAATGCATGAGATATCCGCTGATATTATAAAAACGATTACCTGTAACACGCTACCGGTTCACAAATTCGGATATGTTCCTTACGTGGTAACTACAATCCCCTTCCCTTCAGGAATGTGACCTACCGAATTAGACTATTTACCGGATTTGTAATAACATAAGCAACACGACGGGTGCCACATGTGGAGCAAGATCTGCTTACCCTTCCGGAGCACATGAGATCACCCCTAGTTTTTGGTGGGGTTCGTGTTGTTTATTCTTTAGCTTTCTATGTTGTGTCATGTGTACTATTGTTTTTCTGTTTGCATTTTTCATTTTTAGCCATGGCGTTGTCAGTTTGTTTTAGATTTATGAGCTTGACTATCCCTTTGGTATCTTTCGTCCCTCTTTTATAAATTACCAAAGCGATATTCAAAATCTTAAATCGAAAATAATCTGACAACGCTTTGGATAAAGATAACAGACAGAAAAACAATTGTATAAAAAATATAACATTTAAAATAAATAAAGACTGAGCAACACGAGCACCGTCAAGACCAGGCCTAGTGTATCGGAAGGGTGAGTAGATCCTACTCAACTTGTGACACCCGTCGTATTGCCTATGTTAATATAATCCAAGCACGTAAACTGTTTTTCTATATAGTTTGCTTAAATCTATGTTTAGGTTGTATCTATTAATGTTTTCTATGCTTAAAATGTCGAACGGTTCGAAACATACAATTAATATAAATCTCGAATAACTAACGAATTTAAAAAAATACGATTCGAAAAATACATTGATTATTTACAAATTATACTACAACTACGATATTATAATTATTAAATATGTTTCTTTTATCCAAGGGGAAGTAAGATAATTACATACGGAAAACGAAAGCAAAACGATTTCATTACCCATATGGACAGAGACAAATTAATAGTCCAAGATTGTTCTGACGAATGACTAAATCCTCAGAAAATGAGTTCGTTATATCTTTTCTAAATGAAAACTTGACAAACAAAAATGCATCCGGCTTGTCAATAATTTGCATTTGAAATATCATTCATTTGAATATGAACATTTTGGCTTTCATGTGACATCAATGTTTAACAGTAACTTTTTCGAATTAGTGTTGATGTCGTAACTTATTCGATAATCCATATTATCTTTCACTTTATTTAAAATTGGAAAAATATCTTTTTTAATTCTTAAATTACAGTGACAAAATGTATATGCAACAAATTTGCGAGACTTAATCGTAGATATTTTGTTGTTGCAAGGTAAATGACTAGATTCTAAGTCTTGCATTACGTTTTGTTATCTCTTCTCCTTCGCTAATATATGTGATCAATATCATTGTTTCTATAGAGTAAGGCCTAATATGAGCAGCATGCAATCCATCTTCGCTTTCCAAGGGTTACGATCCCAGAGCGGGAGTGTATCGTAATTACCCTTGGCTAGCGAAGATGCATGCAACATGCAATCTATTTAATTGTTTCAACGTTTGTCTATTTACGTTAAGGAACAGTATTTTAATAACAGAAATTCTGTTCAATATGTCAATCTATCAGTATTTACCGTTGCTAACAGAAAGTAATCAGAATGCTTGTCAAAAGCCGTTACTAATCAAAATCTAAAAAGCATAAAAGATGTGATTATTACTTTTTCGAGTACTTGTAGCAAAAATTTTGTTTGAAAAACTTTTTTTGATTTTTAATCTTAGTTAAGAATCAGGAAAAAATAACAAAATACCTGAAAGAAGCAAGGTTTTGGTAACTTTAGGTTAATACAATGCAATATTAAATTCAAAGGATACTGACATTGAATTAAGGATATGAAATATATTGTAATAAAACTTCGTTTTAGTTCTTTAAGATGTTACCATTGCTACCAGTTTTAAATCAAGGTCTTTGTTCATTATCTATATTCTATAGATAAAGGCAGTGGTGTCCCATTAAATCATTACTAATGATGCATAATCTTAAGCGGCAGATGGTGCTTTAAACCTGTTGAAAATATGACATGTCTATTAACTATTATGTAACTCAAATACAATAAATTAAGATGTTGTTATTGATGTAGTTTTGTAGTCATCATTTGTTCATTTGTCTCCTTATTTACTTTTCTAAATTAAAGACAAACAAAAACAAATCAGATTTGTAAAATTTAGCTTGTATTGTTTTACTTTGACGATTAGATTTTTCCAAATTTCTTATTTCAAAGCCGTATTCAACAAGCATATCACATGCAACTAGTTGATTGAGAAAATCGGAAATTATGTGTTCCGGATCAATAGCTTGACTTTACTCTACTTATTGTATGCGTGATCAGATAATAAATCATATCCGGTGACCTAAAGAGTGACAGAACATCTATGGTACATGAACATTCTTGCCGATCATTCTTGTTCTGATGGAGTCTACTCAACGTTTGAAACAGAGGCGTAATTTAAAAGAGGAAATCAAAACTATGGCATACACCTATCAAGCCATAGCAATAAAACGAAAATCAAACAAAAGATAAACAGCGCATGTATCATTTCACAAAAAGAAAAAAAATGGACAAGAAGAAAAGCAAAAACAAAACGAAACAAATAACACCGATGACTTAAATTTGTCAAAAAAATATAAAAGTTATTTTTTTGCCTGTCGAAGGTTAAGCTGTCTAGTAATTGTATTGTCGTTTTTGTTAGTCTTTGTGGATATGTGTAGTTGGTTAAACTCTATCACAGTTTGTAACTGTAACACGTCAGGCTAAATTGTCTTGTCATTGTCAATTATTGTGGATGCTTTGCGATATCCAATAAGTTGAGTATTTATTTTTATCCCGTTTATTTACAATGGTTTCTTGGAAATCTAGTCTTTGTATACTAACGGTACATTTTCAAAATCTAATTATCGAAATTGACTAGTCAAGACCTCAAAATGCTTTCGTAATGGTGTATTTTAGTATTCAAGGCCATAACGGAAACCTTACTAGAAACATGAATCTTTGTTATCTGACAGAAATGTAGGAGTTTTCTGGAAACTTCAGACAAAATAAATTGTTTTTGAAGTTATAAACACTGTAGTAACAGGTTATAGTTGTATGAAATGATTGCAATAAAACCTCTTGAATAAAGATTTTTTTCAAATTATCGACAAATAGTCATGGTAAATTCTGTTATGCTATATTTTTCTCATAACATGAGACTTGATTGTTCAGTACTTTTTCACCTATTCATAAAATTAAACGTACATATGCACTTTGTTTTCTTACGAGTATAATAGACTGAACATTACATTTTAAAGTAAAGTTAGTTTCCTAAATATGTGTTGCACATACTTCTACGTTTTTATAGAGCTTTTTTACAAATTGACGAAAGGTACGAACGAACGTAAAGGGAGCACGTATTTCATTTCTACAATAACAGTAGCAAGAGTCTTTGTTTTATCCAGTAAATAAGCATTCTTTTCTAAATCAAGTATATTTAAAAAATATATAAAATCGCAATTAATACACGATTTTAATATAATCAAACAAAGAAAAATAGTGTCAAATACACTTACGTCCGATACGTTACTTACTTAAACCACGAGTACACACATTTTCGCGGGAATTTTTTCAGCACGAGTTTCACGATTAACATTTCAATGACAAAATATTGAAGTACTTTAGCCTAAATGTAACGACAAGATTCACATTTATTTTTATTTGTTACAGTACACTTTCAGCAAATTGACAAAGTGGAATATCGAGATTTGCTATGATGCTACAAGGTTTTTAAAAAGTAATGTTGAATAAATCTAGAAAAAAGACTTTGTATATGAAGAGAATAAATCTTACCTGAATTTTACCAGGGGAGAGGCGATGATTCCAAAGTTATGAAACGAGCACCACCATATGCATGTGCTATAGTATGAGGATCATCTTTTTGTCTTCATTTTCGTTTTATTTTTTACCGAGCGTTACAAATTTTGAATCAAGGAAGTATTTGTGTTTCTGTTAGGGAAGAAGACAATGTATTTGCTTAGACATTTTCTTAGCTTAAACAGTGCAACATTGTTATATTTAAGAGTGGGGGGGGGGGGGGGCAATTTTTAGTCTTCTACGTGTAGTGGCATTTTGTCGTCTGACTACTCTATATTTAGAATATTTTGTAGTGTTATCTCCTCCGACCTGGTGGTATCAATAATCATATTCTAACGTATCGTACGTCCCGAAATCCTTAATATATCTAAAAAAAAATCCAATTTAATAAGTGTCGTTGCATGCACGATAATTGTCAGAAGTTCCACGACTATAATGTAAATATGTCAAAATAAAGGATCCCTAAAACGAGTCTTACGTATGATTCGTCAAGCATACGTACCTTTCGTCAATTTGTAAGAAAGCTCTAATAGCCGGTTAGTGCGACTTACACACTTATATTGATTTCGTAGATAATGACACGGGTAAATGAATTAAACTTAATCAATTTCCATAGGGACGAAATCCGCATGGTTCCAGTTGAATGTAGCTTTTCAAACTATTCGTCTTGTAATTTGAATTTGACACAATATCTGGTCATTGGCAGCAAACGAGTTATTAAGGATGTGTGTGTTTTTTTTCTCCAAAAATACTTTTAAAATAATTGGAATTGATTTTTCCAGTTTAAAATTCATTATATGATGTTGAACTGATATCCTTGTAACACAGTTAATGGAACCAATGTTTCAGCTCCTGATGCGACTTTCAACAATAAATATCTTTTTGGTTTTGCGTAAAGTCACATTATCTGAAAATACGAAACTTATTATTTTTTATTCATCAATAAATAGGTATAGGAAGATGAGCAACACTCATTTGGTTCCATTTGCAGTTCTTCCCGATTTAAATTGATTAATATTAATTCATTAAACAGTGTCATTAATAAAAGTCACTTTTTTATTTAATAAACTTCCATTGAATTTGAAATGGTTTAATTATAGTTTTCATTTTAGAAAAAAATCTTTGCAAGGATATTATTCAGTTGTTTCATTTAAGGATAAAGTTTTGACTTTTCTTAACAAAATAATTTGAATGTATACTGATTGTTTTTGTATCAGAGGCATAATATGAGTTGCTGTTGTAGTTTATAAATAGCGAGTACTTTAAGAACTGGACACTGTATTACTGTTTCCTTTCTTCGTTGTGTTAGTGCGTTGTATTAATCAGCTGAATCAACACTTTTGCAACTAAACTTCATTGACTGTGTAATATATTTTCGTTTTATTTTTTACCGAGCGTTACAAATTTTGAATCAAGGAAGTATTTGTGTTTCTGTTAGGGAAGAAGACAATGTATTTGCTTAGACATTTTCTTAGCTTAAACAGTGCAACATTGTTATATTTAAGAGTGGGGGGGGGGGGGGGGGGGGCAATTTTTAGTCTTCTACGTGTAGTGGCATTTTGTCGTCTGACTACTCTATATTTAGAATATTTTGTAGTGTTATCTCCTCCGACCTGGTGGTATCAATAATCATATTCTAACGTATCGTACGTCCCGAAATCCTTAATATATCTAAAAAAAAATCCAATTTAATAAGTGTCGTTGCATGCACGATAATTGTCAGAAGTTCCACGACTATAATGTAAATATGTCAAAATAAAGGATCCCTAAAACGAGTCTTACGTATGATTCGTCAAGCATACGTACCTTTCGTCAATTTGTAAGAAAGCTCTAATAGCCGGTTAGTGCGACTTACACACTTATATTGATTTCGTAGATAATGACACGGGTAAATGAATTAAACTTAATCAATTTCCATAGGGACGAAATCCGCATGGTTCCAGTTGAATGTAGCTTTTCAAACTATTCGTCTTGTAATTTGAATTTGACACAATATCTGGTCATTGGCAGCAAACGAGTTATTAAGGATGTGTGTGTTTTTTTTCTCCAAAAATACTTTTAAAATAATTGGAATTGATTTTTCCAGTTTAAAATTCATTATATGATGTTGAACTGATATCCTTGTAACACAGTTAATGGAACCAATGTTTCAGCTCCTGATGCGACTTTCAACAATAAATATCTTTTTGGTTTTGCGTAAAGTCACATTATCTGAAAATACGAAACTTATTATTTTTTATTCATCAATAAATAGGTATAGGAAGATGAGCAACACTCATTTGGTTCCATTTGCAGTTCCTCCCGATTTAAATTGATTAATATTAATTCATTAAACAGTGTCATTAATAAAAGTCACTTTTTTATTTAATAAACTTCCATTGAATTTGAAATGGTTTAATTATAGTTTTCATTTTAGAAAAAAATCTTTGCAAGGATATTATTCAGTTGTTTCATTTAAGGATAAAGTTTTGACTTTTCTTAACAAAATAATTTGAATGTATACTGATTGTTTTTGTATCAGAGGCATAATATGAGTTGCTGTTGTAGTTTATAAATAGCGAGTACTTTAAGAACTGGACACTGTATTACTGTTTCCTTTCTTCGTTGTGTTAGTGCGTTGTATTAATCAGCTGAATCAACACTTTTGCAACTAAACTTCATTGACTGTGTAATATATTTTGCTGTACACCGCTGTACCATGTTACCGAAGAGCTGACAGCTCGGTAATTTGTTTATATGTTTAACTGTAATTAGGAGGAAATACACAATGATATGATATTGCAAGTAAGGATATTGAGTGATGAAAAGTGGTATGACCATAGGAATAAAACCTTATTGTACGGTCGCTTTGCGTTATCATAATGGGACCTGACATCTTGTATGACCATAGGGATAACGCATGTTCTACGGCCGCTCAATGTCAAATTGTATTGTAGTTAAATTAAATATCAGAGGAATTTCTGATAAACGGTTGATAGTTTGTGAACAGAAGAATTATTGCATTATAGAAATTAATTATGGTAAAGAGTTGAAGGCGATATGATAAACAGATAAACAGACAGATTCATATCAAATACAAACTACATTGATATTTGCATTAAGTATTGTCGACTATAACAATAAATGAACCTCGAGTATTATAAAGTACACGAAGGTCGATCGGTTTATCGAGGAAACCGGATTATGTTCTATATTTTCAATTCAATATCCAGACAAAAGACTGATTTTTTTATAAAATTTACTCATAACGTATCTAACAATTTGGAGACTCATGAAATTATTGGTATTCAAATATAAATATTGTTGAATTATGTCCACATTAAAAGAGTTTTTTTCCATTAAAACCAAATTTTATTAACATATTTACATTTGTTAATATATACATCAAATACCGGTACCTTATCACGACCTGGTTTATATTAGTGTAGAACATCTATTAGGGTTAATTATGTAAGTACACAAATTTTCATTAATCCGAAAATAACTCATGTCTAATCTCCTGAATGATTTTCTATACTAGTATCTTTGTCTACAAAGAAGGTAGATAACACGTGTAGTGCTTATATGGAATATACATTAATTAGTGCTTTATAGGATTTTTTTCCAAAATATTTGTTTTGAAAAGGATTATTCATCAAAAGAGTGTAACCTAGTCCTGCAATACTAGAAAGAGCTTTAGCTTACTATAAAACTAGATTTAACACACAATTTTGCGACGGAAAAAAGCCTAAACCAAGTCTAAAATATTGCGGTTCGTTTCTTTTGTGCTGATCCTTTGATTGCTACATGTAAAGATTTTCACTTTTGAGTATTGTTTTGGAGTCAGGTGTACGCTTTTGTCTAATTTCTAATTTCATTCATACATCTATATATTTTTGAATGCAAATAACAGAACTGAGGAAACAACAAACTGTTTAGAATCAACAAAGAGAAATGTGGAATAACAAAGATTTAAGGTGTTTATCAATGAGACAGCAACGTTGCACCATACAATGATTAACGCGAAGATGATAACAAAATATTAAATCATTGATAGAAAAATTTGATAAATCCACTTACCCGTTTTCAAACAAGAAATTCAGGTAATACTTGATAATATTCGGGTTAGTCTAACTCTCCTTGAAAACGCATAAATCAATCAAAGGAATTCACATCTTGGTACTGTTTTTACCAAAACCAATAGACTAAAACAATACAATAAATTGGCTAACTATTGCATGTTTAGATGGAATATGATATGATAAGCGAAGTCAAGTGTATACTGATTTTTATTGGAGAGTTAATACAACTCATTAGTTTTCTATTCTCATTTGGCTTTAATTATACTGTCCAACAAGATTTATGTACATGCAATAGTCATGAGATTACAAGCACGTTAAATATAATTACTAGTGAAAAACATTGATATGAGATATTAAATGCATTCTACATATGAAATAAATAGAGATTATTACATGGCCATTTCCATATCAGCCTGGGTATCATCCCGAGACCCCAATTCAGCCCGAGGGATGACATCCAGACTGATACAGAAAAGGCCATGTATCAATCGCTTAATCATATACTTCCGACAATAGTTCTATGTAAGGTAAATAGACAAATGCAGTAACTAATACAGTCAAAAACTTTTTAAAGAAGTTAAATTATGAATCAAATATACAAATGTACAACAACAGCATCACTACATGCACCAACATCATATATATTTATGATAACATTTTCTATAGAGGCATTTTGATCATTATTACTCCATGTGTGTTGTACTATAAAATGATTCATAATTGTCAAAGGCATTTATTAACAAGTACTAAACTATCCCCACATATAAAACATCTGTCGTCACAATGGAAAAGTAGACAACCGATACAGGAAACACCGGCAGTAACTTGAACGAGAGGCACTATTATAGGTTTTGTGCACGAAATGCACCTGATATGGGTTATCAGCCCGGTTATTACACATATGCAAAAGCTATCATATCAATGCTAAGTAAATGACAAAACCAGTTATTTATAAACGAAACAACAGTAATTTAGAAAAATAAAGAGGTGATTTTAAAGTTTTAATCAGTAGACAAGTATATCTCTATACTAAACTAATTTATTTTTAAACGTGTTAAGTTTTCAATTGGAACTAAAAAGTACTGTACCCTTGGTCGTCTTGTTTATATTGATTCACCGGAAGATAATAGTTATAATAGTCTTTATTTAGAAAAGGCATAACATCAATAAGTATACAACAAATAAAGGAGGGACGAAAGATACCAAAGGGACAGTCAAACTCATAAGTCGAAAATAAACTGACAACGCCATGGCTAAAAATGAAAAGGACAAACAGACAAACAATAGAACACCTGACACAACATAGAAAACCAAAGAACAAACAACACAAACACCACCAAAATCAATGGGCGATCGTAGGTGCTGCGGAAGGGTAAGCAGATCCTGCTCCACATGTGGCAACCGTCATGTTGCTTATGTGATAACAAATCCGGTAAATAGTCTAATTCGGTAGGTCACGTTCATGAAAGGGAAGGGAATTGTTATTACGACGTAAGGGACATATCCGATATCATTTGTGAAACGGTTATTTCAAAACTGTCAACCAACTCGTGATGGCGTGCGTAAAATTATTTACCACACAAAATATACATAGATAGCACAAAGTAATGTGAAATATATTAAAACATGTTAGATCTGTGTTGTTTACACGAAACATAAATGTACCCAAATGACATAGTTCTCTAAGGCTAAGATTATTAAAAATCAGTAGTTGTCAATAGTTATCCATAGAAGGTGTTATACAATAATATGGTTTCATAGAATAGATAGTAGACCTTGATTAGTGGGACATTTGAAAATGAAATGCATCTCATCTCATTATTGATATTATTTTTACAAAAGTTACAAAGTCTATTACTTCTTGGAATTGCAAAATAGCGTCCACATTCTAAGGCTAAATCATGATTCCTAAAGCATTGTGAATTATTTACTTGGCTTTCAGAATCTTGCTTCAGACAATCATACAGGTGCCGTTTAATAACCAAAAGCTTTCTACTTGTAAAAAAACTCGATTATGCCAAATATCACCTTAACATATACTAAGCTACTGATTTCAATAATTGCAACCAGTTTGTCTTATTATTTGGACATTTTTGTAAATAATCATATAAAAATCAGTAACAGTTTGTTTTTTTTCAAAATAAAATTTGTTGTACATAACAGCTTAAACCAGTATTTGTAAATTCTACATTTGCTGGTGTTCAATAATGGCAATAAGAACACACAACTTTATTGCATATTGATGGAAGACGAAAATGAGTACAATAGGAAAATTAGGTCATAATAACCAAGAGTGGTCATGTTGTTGTGAAATTGATGTCAAAGTTCAAAAAATTAATTTGTCATGATTTCAAACATTTTGAATAAATGAAGTAATAACGCTCAAAACAAGTCAAATCCAAAAGAACAAAGAAACATGTGTTGGTTTATGAATCCATTGATGTAGCGGAATTTGCGGTTGTATTCAATGGTTGTCGTAAATAAAAAGGTGGACTGTGGATCAGATTTTTGCTAATGTGTATACAAATGAACCACACCATGACCATTTGTTGAGCAGTGTCTAGTTCCATGTAGCCAACTTCAGACTCCTTTCAATTATATAAGATTTTAAATTTGTTTTTCGTAGTTATGGGGCACAATTAGTTTCAAATGTTTCGCACTTGTAATTTATACAATATGTTTGACAGTATTCAGCGACTCATTCTTGTCAAATCTAATCTCGAAGCATTTAAATAGTAATATATATCGTTATCAGAACATTAAAACTATTATCTGTTATCCATGTTATAAGTTCATTCAAAGTTTAACTGAAAAAACACAATAACATAATAAACTATCAGTTCTCTTCTTTGATAAATATGCCTTTTTGTCATTCTCACTGAAATTAGACTGCTAATAATTTTCTTTTGATCGGCTGCTATTTTAGTGTAGCAATTCTTTTTTCCATGTGTATCTGTCTTATAAATAACTGGTATTGGTTTACATAAGACATACTGTAGACAAAAATGTTGAACCATATATCGAAAACTAAATTTTGCTTCAGACAATCACACAGGCGTTGTTTAATTTGTTTAATAACCAATAGCTTTCTATCTAAAAAAAACCTGGATTATGCCAAATATCACCTTAACATATACCAATTGCAAGTAACTGATTTTCAATAATTACAACCAGTTTGTCTTATTAAAATGGCAATGACAACACACACCTGTAATGCATATTGATGGAAGGCGAAAATGAGTACAATAGGAAAATTAGGTCATAATATCCCAGAGTGGTCATGTTTTTGTGAAATTGATGTTACAGTTCAAGACTTAAATTTGTCATAAATTCAAACATGTGGAATAAAGAAGAAATAATCTGAGATTTATCTATAAGGTGGCTAGAAAAATTCTTCTATGACAACCAAAAAATGCAAGAAGGTAAAAAAAAAGATAATGAAAATACCGATTTCCAAGGAAAATTCAGATTAGTATTTTAGTTAACGGCAATATCAATTGCTTACATTATCTGTTATCTAAAGCAGTTTCCAGCTAAGTGTTATTCCAGGGTTGAAGTCGTAAATATTTGCTCAGTGCTCGGAGAACGAAAATCATGCTCGAAACAAGAAATCAAGCATTTTGATTGGTTGCTTGTGGAGTATGAATACAAAAATTGTGCTCGAAAGTTTAATGACCGCAAGGTCTGGTATTTTTCGAGTTCAGATGTTTTACTAATAATGACAATGTCCCGATGGAGACCAAAGACGAATAGACTTGCGTATGAGAATACATAATCTGAATAGCGATTAATCAATCGAAGCATAATTGAGTAAATGTTAAACAAAAAAAATGAAAATAAAAACATTTATAAAAATCTTCAAATAAGTCAAATTCTTAAGAACAAAGAAACATGCGTTGGTTTATGAAGCCTTGAATGTACCACTAACGAAATGGGTGGTTGTATTCAATGAGAGTCATAAATAAAAAAAAAAGTGGACAGTAGATCAGATTTGTGATAATGTGTAACAAATAAACCATACCATAACAATTTGTTGTGTCTAGTTCCATGTCGGCAACTTCAGAGACCTTCCAATTGTTAAAGATTTTTAATTTGTTTTTCGTAGTAATGGGGCATACGTAGTTTCAAATGATTCGTACTTGTTTTTCATACAACATGTTTGACCGTACAGTATTCATCGACTCATTCTTGTCAAATATAATCTCGAAGCAGATAAATTAGTAAACACTGTTCAGAAATTGGCCGATGGCTTGTTTATTGATGTCTTCCAAATGACACGTTAGATCAATATATAATGTCTTTACAATATCGTTATCTGAACATTAAAAATATTATCTTTTATCCAGATGTTATAAGTTCATTCAAAGTTTAACTGAAAAAAATATCATTATAAACTATCAGTTCTCTTCTTTGATAAATATGCCTTTTTTCACTCTCATTGAAATTAGCCTGATAATTATTTTCCTTTTTCAATAACATTGCCTTCACTTACAATTGGTACCGTTAATTTCTTAACAACATATATTAACTCTTAAATATCCCTAACAACGCAAAGAAACAAAACACTTGACTTCAATTTATTATTTTCATTGCGAGATTTAAGGTATTTGATCTGCTTTATTTCGCTAGTCTATGGCTTATGGTGATCTATGATGTATTGCTGTCTTGCTCATGGCAAGCAGACTAATGTTGGTATATCGTGTTCAGTGAGAGTCTGAAATTAGAAGGGTGGATTGGGAAAGGATCGATCCTGTAGCGTATATAAATGTAACAGATGACAACAACGGTTTGCAGTCATAAGTGTCTAGTTCCGCAGGACAATTAACATTAACTCCTGTCGTTTTATACGATTTAGGATTGTTTTTTTTCATTTTTTTGTTACATGTAGTTTATAACTTAACTTTTTTCGAGCATGGTTTTCATACAATAAGTTTTGACACTTCAAAACCTATTCCGAAGCAGAGATGTCTCTAAGCTGTTTTTAGGAAATCACCGAGTGCACATTTATGAATGCCTGTTAGGATTAATGTAAATAAATTCATTATAGATAGCAGGATATAAAAGTGTTATTTGTTATCAGAAACAATGAGAGTTCAATCAAAGTTGAATAGCTGATAAGATGTCGTTATCATGCTTTGTAAAATATGACTTGATTTCCATTCTCAGGCTTTTCACTCTGAGATATTTTCATTTTTTATCAATCTTCCTGCTTTATAAATCTGCTTTATCAATCTTGGTTTTTTTTTGTTTGCTGTTCATAAGTAATTGTATTATCAATATGTCAATTGAAGTATTAGTGTGGACTTAACAACAAAATGAATGATAAATAAAGTTATGTTAGTTATGTTACGAAATAAGTTCCATGGACCTCTATTGTCTCCTTTCGATTATTACGATTGAAGATTTTTTGAACATATATAGTTATGGTCAATATGAAGTTTAAATTTAGACTGCGTGGTTCTTATATAAGACGTTTGGACACAACCCATCGATTCTTTCTCATCAAATCTTATCTAAAGCAGATAACATTGTAAACAATGATCCGGAATTGACCAAGGGCACATTTGCTAATGTCTTTTAGATAACCAATTAGAGGAATATAAAAGTATTATATGATGTCAGTAAAACTTAAAGTTCATTCCAAGTTCAACTCAATAAAGCGATACGTAATGACATCATCATGCTATGTAAAATGGTACTTGATTCCAATTTAGTGCAAATGTCCTTTTTATTTAGCTTGCCTGCTATTTGTTTCTATTTCTCATCAATTTAGTTCCATTATGTCGGTCTTAAGTCACTTCACAAAGCATAATGTCGGTATATAGACTTTGTAGGCCCTCAAAATCAAAATTACAAACTCTATCGAATAATGGCATTAACACGATTTTCATGCCATATGTTCGTAGTTCTCTCATATCCTTTCATAAATATTATTTTTACTGCATACTAAATGCGATTCAAACCCGCGACGAAATGCTTTATACATAGCTATATTTTAAACATTTACAAGTTTTATTGTTTGAAGTTTTGATGTGAATTTAAAGCTTTTTTTTTGTTTAATTTTATCTTCAGTGGATATAAAAAAGAATATGTGATATGAATGTCAATGATACAACTCTCAACAAAATACTCAATGACACATAAATTAAACAACTAAAGGTCACCGTACGGCCTTCAACAATAAGCAAAGCCCATACAGCATAATCAGCTATAAAAGGCCCCGAAATGACAATGTAAAACAATTCAAGCGAGCAAATTAACAAAAGCACATATGTAACACATAAACAAAAGACAACCTCTGTAAAACAAATCAAACAAGACATCCGAATGGAAAAGTTAAAAAGTTATTCCTTTAAAACTATAACGGTCTCTATAACGAGTTGGTTGACCGTTATGAAATATTTGTTTTGCAGACGAAGATGGATATTTTCAAAAGTCGAAATACAATCCTCGCCATCTTTATCTTGAATGTGACATAATAGACTTATCACTGTTTTTGTACTAACATGAGCAACACGAAGGATTTCTTCTGCAGATCACGATCTACTTACCTTCAAAGGCACCAGAGATCATCCCGGTTGTTTCATGGGTTCATCTTGATCAGTCTTTAGTTTTCTATAATGTGTTATGGGTATAAAAAGAACATTAGATGGAACAATTGTGTAAACTACTGTAACACCAGCTCAGTAGTCAACATTTCGGTGTTGACATGAATATCAATAATATGGTCATTTTTATAAATTTCCTGTTTACAAACCTTTGAATTTTTGAAAAATTAAGGATTATTTTTATCCCAGGCATAGATAACCTTATCTGTATTTGCCACAACGTTTTGGAGTTTTGGATCCTCAATACTCTTCAAATTTGTACTTGTTTAGCTTTATAAATATTTTGATATGAGTGTCACTGATGAGTCTTATGTAGACGTGACGCCCGTCTGGCGTACTAAATTATAATCCTGGTACCTTTGATAACTACTGTCTACAAGTTTCACATGATAAACTGGAGAATTTGTTTTAAATATCAAAACCCAAAATACAGCATCTGTTATTTTTTTTTAAAAAGCGAACAAGTTTTAACTCATCGACTAGATGAGGTTGCTAGTGCATTTTGTATTGAAGAAATGGCTGTTAAAATTTTTTGTCTATGAAGAAATAAGATTTAAAAAAAATGGTGCACACTAACAGTAATATTTAACAGTGTGCACCACATTTTTTATGTTATATGACTAAATTATGTCTATGGCTGAAAACAAGAAAACGTCAGCCAATCAGAAGACGCGTTATATCCAAAATTAAATTATTGATACATAATTATCACAAAACATGATCAATGACTCTTAAAATTGCAACAATGTGTAGTTGTTGTTTTTGTTCTTCAAAATTAGTTATCTTTCTTTTGAAATGAAGTTGAGTCTGGTGGACGTGGGTTGCAGAGACGATTTGTGTTATTTAGAAGTATCAGATCTACATCTACCATTTAGTTTTTCACATTGTGTTTAAATCAAACAATAACCCCACATGTTCTACTACAACAAAGTTAAACCATCGATGCAATTGGTAATTGTCTTTATCGTCAATGATGTCCGTGGTGTTTAATGTTAACAATAATTATCTGTCGTGTATTGACATATCATTTAATGTTCACTCATTTATACTCAAATAACGCCATTCAAATTTGATTGTTTCACAATTAATAATGCACTCAAAACACAATTTATTTCTTAGTATATTGTTTTTGTATTGATTGGATAGTATTGACACGATACAATAAAGTACAAACATCAAAACTATTTGTACATAACTACTACCATAGGAATCGAAATAAAGAATATCTAATTGAGCCCTAATTACTGTGGTCGTCGCTGAGTGTCTAATTAGCGTGTTGTCATTTGAGACTTCTTATTACCAGGATATTAGGAAAATGAAAATATGGTCAATACTCAAGTAGTTCTTCTGTACATTATATTGTAAAGTTAAGCAACAAAGTCAAATATGAACACATTGTATTTCGTCTACTAAAAAGAATTGTACAATTGTTTTGTGGAACTCAGACTACTATGACTACGATGCAGCTTCTAAACACGTCTATGTATACAGGCAACAATAGTATATAAGGGGTGTTTTTTTCTGTATCACCTTTTCGTGTACGAAGTAAAATATATGAGAAAAAATGGACGATACGAAGTTGGCATTCGCAAAGTAAAACAATCAACAAATCTGGTCATAACCATATCAGTAGTAAAACAACATTAGTAAACTGAGAACGAATACTGAACAACACAAATCTTAGCCTGGTATCATACCTTACTGCTCGACAGTAGACTGACGAGTACATCAGTTTTACCCGGATGCTAGGCTATATGTACGTTAGCCTGTTATCCTGATGCCTTGCTCGACAACAGACTTATCGAAGGAGGCGTTTTGACTAAGATGACAGACTTCTCAGATCTAAGCCTGGTATCTAAGCACACTGCCCGACAGTAGACTGACACTGAGAAAAGGTTTGACCCGGATGTCAGGCTACAAGACCCTTACCCTGGTATCTAGACGCACTGCCCGACGTAGATTGGCCTGAAGAGGCGTTTTGGCCAAGATTCAAGGCTACAAGAACCCTACAAAACCCATTTAGTTATGTATGGAACTGAGTGACGAATACGCGATGACATATCAGTTTTTCTCGGCAGTTTCTATTTTCTTTCATAGTTGTCAAGGATCGCACAAGGATATAGAGTGGCTGTCCTAGAAGTGGTGACCTCGTGTTAATTAAAGAAACTGTCTGATGATTCCAGACAATAAGAAGTCATACATAATGTGAGCGATGCCATCCTAAGCCTACTCTCTGTCACCACGACGTATTTTTACGGGGATGTTAGCTACCAGATCAATGACATCCGATGTGGTCATTATTGTAAATGGTCTCTTGTTATTAATTTTGAACACTCATTTATCAAATCCCTTGTGACAATGTAGTTATATTTATTATGTTAGGACTATGATTATCGTATTTTCACCAAATCAAATCAAGGTTGAATATTCCGTTAATAAACAATATAAACAAGTTAGTGTTGTCATTTCTATAACAGTGTTAGTTCGGGAAACTTTGCATAACGAATAATTTGTAAAATGATTATTACGCAAATGAAAATAAGGTAATGTATGTTATGTCCAATAGAAAACCCATTATCATAGTTATGGCCAAGTCAGGATAACGATTCAGATACAGATGTATATACGTATTTCGAAATAGTTCGACTAATACCATACCATATCTTATAAATACATTAACCCTCAGTCTTCAAAATTTTATAAGTATGAACCGTCATATTGTAATTACATATCTACCATTTGCTTCCATTGTTAATTCTTAAATAGTTTAAAGATTAACTTTAATATCAATTTAAAATAACAACTGTCTGACCAGCAAAAAATATATTGCACGAAAACGAAATACCAACAATCATGTGAGAAATGAGTTTTCTATCATACGGTGGTAGGATTTTAATATTGAGAATAAAATTTGATTTACCAGAATTGTTAACATGCATGCTGTGGGATATATAACTTAACAGTCCTGGTTGTATTATAATCAAAAGTATGTCTTTTACTGTATTCATTGTTTTGTATAAAATTTGTTCTTAAATCATATTGAATCGATATAAAGTTATAGTCAACAAACTAAGAGGGGGTTATAACAATAAGTGTTTTAATTTCTAATAAAATTATTATAACAATAAAATTCAATGTCAAGGGGATATCAAATATCGAAATGTATGTGATAAGAGCATAATGTAGGAGATAACCCAGTCTGAATTGTACATTGTTTTCTAAACAGTAAAAAGGCTTTATCATTGTTGAACAGTGTGTGTGTGTGTGGTTTTTTTTTTTTTGTCTTTTGTTTTTGCTGTGTTTGAAAATATAAAAATGAAGACAATATGAGATGGGTTTTAGAACTATAGAATATAAATGTTTATGTTGCAAATAGAAAAGAGCATTATCACAATTATATCAAAATACACAATAAAATGTTTCACTCTAAGGGAAATACACAAAACAAATTATTGATTACGTTTCAACTGATTAAGCGAATCAGTTTCGATATTTATTTTTAGTTTTAGCTGCTACTTGATTTGAATCCATAGTAAGTAATATAGGAGTAATATATTACTCTTAGATTCTTTATTTTCTTTTGTGAAGTAATGACAGAGATTGTAACGAGCTTAATCAATGCACTACTGGTACATTATTAAAGGGGCACTGTCTTTCAAATTCATGTTTATAACATATTAAAACGTATATTCAAAGAAAAAGTATTGAAAAACATACAAGAGATTTCCAATAAAAATGACATACGTACCTAACTCAACGTCAGCACGTAACGGGACTCAGTTAAAGTTGGTAACTGGAATTGCATCATACTTTATAAGGCATCATTTCAAACGTTCTCTTCTTCTGCAGGTAATCTGTTTAATTTACTATCTTCCTTTTTATCAACAAAGAAAGTCAACGGAGGTAGATATAGGAAGGTGTGGTGTGAATGCCAATGAGACAACTCTCCATCCAAATAACAATTTAAAAAGTAAACCATTGTAGTATATTTAAAAAAAAATAAAAATACAGGTCTAAATATTTTGAATTTTAATAGTTGAGATACTATTTTCTTTCAAAAGAAAGTCAACGAACATTTAAAAAAAGAATATTGTAATTGATAATAATGTACTATGAAAATAAATGTGTACACCAGTTCGTAATATAGATTGTAATTTGGAAGGTGTACTTGATTAGCAACTGATTACTAATAAACCTGCATATAAACATTGACCCCTGTGGATAGTAAACTGTCAATTTATAGTACATATTAATTGACTAAAAATCTGTCCCTCAAGTATCTCTGATTAAAAGTGGATGAGAATGCCAATTTACATAGTTGTCACATTTTTGAGACAACTACAATGTCACTTCAGTCTTTACGGGAATTGTCTTTTACTCTTACGTATCCAATTAGAAGCAGATTCTAAAGCTATCACAGATATTGATTTAGTCAGTGAAATATTTAGTTTCAATTTTTGTGTCGCTTTGGAGGTATATATATACAGTGGCGTAGCTAGGTCATTTTTATGTGGCAAGGGATCCGAGGTCCATGTCAAACAATTGCTGTTAGTGGGTTAGAGTTACGGAGCTAAATCGCCGGAGGCCAATGAGTTATCGAGAATGGATACCATCAGTAGCAACATACGTAAATTCTAAATGGTTTTCTTTGAATTATTAGTTATGTTAAGTTATTCATTTTGTTAATTTGAAATGTAAAGGTAATAGGATTTATATCAAATGTCAAAGTCATTAACTCTAGAATATGTTTACAAAGAGCCGTGCGGTAAAGCACGCGACCAAAAAAAAACTTCTTTTGTGTCCAAATTTCGTAAATCAACATGTAATAATAATTATCGGTAATTTGTACATTTTTCCTTTGATGTATACTCGCTGATAATGTCAGTATCAGTGGACTTGCCGTGATTTAAAATTATTGGGTTAGTACGCAAATGACATGCGCGAATGCAACACGTAAGGATCTACTTTCCCCTTTCATTCACAAAATTGCGCGTGATTTTTTTTCGCAGAAACGCACGATATTTTTAGCAAATGAAACACTTGACATTGTTTGAAACTTTCACGAAGTCAGTTTAGCCTTTTTTTAGATTGTGAAAATGTGAATAGAAAATGCATGAAAAACCCGATCAAAGTCTTTTTAAAAAATGCGTTACATGAAGTACAACTAACATATCGTCCAAGCTGAGTTTGTTTTCATACAATATCAATACGTGATACATAGCCCGGTGTTGTTCCATGTAGTTTTCTTTTTCTGTTTTTTTAGAAGTATTTGTTTTACCTGTTCAGTAACTATAAAGTGTTACAATTCATATTTAAACGCTACACATAAATGATGACCAAAAAGGTACCGCTGTCGCAAGAGAGAAGCTAGAAGAAAATAAAAAAAATACGCATTTTCGACATTTTTGTGAGACCATCATATACATTTTTAAAAGATGTGGTTTCACTGTCAATAATACTGATATTTATAGAACAAAGAACAAAAAAGTGAACCATGATATTCATATGCGGATCTAGGATAAGTTTTTAAAATGGGGGTAACCGGGGGCACCAAACTTTATAAGTCTGCTTTGACGAAAACTGTAGCCTTTATAAGGGGTGACTGTGACCCGGGTCGCCTACCCCTAAATTCTCTTCTGAAATGAAAGGTAACCGCAGGACCTTTCCAAGTTTCAATTTTCTGGTCGGTGTTGAAAATAAGTGAACAGGACTTTGAAAAAGCAAGAATTATAAGCTAAAAGTTAAATGACGTCTAATATAATGGTAGCAATATTTATGAAGTCGACAGGAAATGAGCTTGTTCAGATAATTTACAGTCAGCTTACATTCAGCTAGGCAACATTGAGCTATTGCCTCCTGTATAAATGTCCCCTCACAATGCTTTCTTAAAATATTTTTAAATCAATGTGATCGTTTTCAGTGACGGATCCAGGGGGGCCGGATGTTGGACCCCTTTATTTGGACGATCATTACATTAGAATGGGGACGTCACATGTGGTCGGACCCCCTTTTTGTTCTGGGTTGGGACCCCCTCAATTCTTAAAATGGCTGGATCAGCCCAAGTCCAAATAATTATGACGTCTTGAAATGCTATTATAAGTAAGGCGTCAAAGAAAAAAAATTATAATAGCCTTTCAAGACGTCATAATTATTTGGACTAGATCAGCCCCTGGTTTTCATGATGAACACTGAGCGAATAATTATAAAACAAATGTAATTTTATCCACTAAACTAAGTAAAACATAATTATAACTTGTCGTTGAACTTGAAATGATGACCCATGAAAAATCTGCTGATTCATATCGTATCATTCTTATATCTTTTAGTCTTTATTCACTTCAATATCGGTATCACTATGCTGATGCTTTGTGAAAAATAAAGAAATTTGACTTACCGGTATGCTACCATAATATTTGCCATTGTAAGTGTCCTGTCCAAAGCAGAATATTAATGAAACGCATGCAATAATATTCCTTTTCAATACTTTGTGCACGAAAACGCCTTGTTTACTGCACTGTAACAAAATTTCAAATGACGTAATGCCGCCTGTGACGTCAAGTGTGATTCGCCGTGATTCGACACAAAAAAGACGTTCGTTTAATATATTCTCTATTTAAGTATTATTGTAGTTATTTTTTTTCTCAAATTACCGATAAACAGAATAAAGGACTTTTTGTTTTTGATACTGACTTTACCATCGAAAATATCAGGCTCGCCCTTCGGTATCAAAAACAAAAAGTCATTTATTCTATCTTTATTCAGATATGTTTCAGGTGCAATACTAGATAACTTAAGGGGTTCTGTGGAACTCTGGTTCAAGTCTGGGACTTCCCCCGCAAAGTTTAATGCATTTGTTTAAAAAAAAAATTAAAAGTCATACAGTCTGTCAGTACCATATATCAATTTTACTTTCAAAACTTTGATTCAAATCAGATATTAACAAATGTTTGCATTCTGATAAATGTTCATTTAATTCGATTTGACACAGAATTTGTTGTGTATAACTATTAGTACCTGTTAATTTTGTCCGTAAAAGACGGGAACAATAACTGCATAAACAATAGTATATGATCTCAATCAGTTTACTCATTTGGCTTCAAACAGTTTCTGTTCAACTTCCGTAAAATTTCACAAAGGTTTGGCAAAGTTATTGTTATTAAAAAAAATAGCATACTGAACCTAAATATTGACACCGCTGACGAAATTAAGGATTGCGATGTCTTTCTGTGGTGTACTGTCACAGGCTCGACAAAACTGCAAACCACAAAATGAATCTCCGAAGATGAGGAAGTGCTTTAAACAAAAGGGAAATGAGTTTAGAACCACAGTATAGATTCAGACTTGAAAGAAAATAAACGAATATATAATATGATACCATTTGGCTGAAAAGTAAATTTGATTCGCAATTACAAGCTAATGAAGAAAGAAATATAAAGCTGATGTACTTCTAACAGTTTCTTTTTATTTTCTTTTGATTAATAACAGTATTACTAATCGCTGGTACATTGAGTCGATGCCAATACTGGTGTACGTGTCGTCCCCGAGGGTATCACCAGCCCAGTAGTCAGCATTTCGGTGTTGACATGAATATCAATTATGGGGTCAGTTTTATAAATTTCCTGAATACAAAAACTTTGAATTTTCGAAAAACAAAGGATTTTCTTATCCGAGGAATAGATTACCTTAGCCGTATTTGGTATACAACTTTTTGGAATTCGGATCCTCAATGCTCTTCAACTTCGTACTTGTTTGACTTTATGAATAAGTTGATATGAGCCTCACTTATGAGTCTTATGTAGAAGAAACGCGCGTCTGGCGTAATAAATTTAAATCCTGGTACATTTGATAATTATTTACATCACTGGGTCGATGCCACTGCTGGTGGACGTTTCGTCCCCGAGGGTGTCACAAGACCAGTAGTCAGCACTTCGATGTTGACATGAATATCAATAATGGGGTCATTCTTATAAATTTCCAGAATATAAAAACTTTGAATTTTCGAAAAACTAAGGATTTTCTTATCCAAGGAATAGATTACCTTAGCCGTATTTGGCACAAACCTTTTGGAATTTTTTATCCTCAATGCTCTTCAACTTCGTACTTGTTTGACTTTATAAATATTTTGATATGATCGTCACTGATGAGCCTTATGTAGACGAAACGCAAATCTGGCGTACTAAATTATAATCCTGGTACATTTGATAACTATTTACACCACTGGGTCGATACCACTGCTGGTGGACGTTTCGTCCCTGAGGGTTACCACGGGTGTCATTCGGTTTATCGAGAGAAATGGGCGTGAAAGAATATCTAACGGCGGTCAAGTATTGAGAGACGATCGTGAAAGTTCTGGTAACGGATCGTGAAAGACATTTAATCGAGAAGACATATGAAAGATCAGTAAATATTCTTATTTAATTAATTACACAGACACATTTACGACAAAATAAAACTGTCTGTCAAAATGGTTAAACATTATGATCAGTATGTCAGAATATCCAGTTTCAAAAGTACACAGTTTTTACAAAACGACAAAAGGCAGATTGCTTCTCGACATTTCAATGACATAAAAAATGTAAACAAACACGATTTTTTCACAAATTCTACTAAATAAACTACGTTTATCAAAATAAGGGCATTGTATTTGAATTAATTAAACGGTTCTCATAGTTATTTTGTATAAATATAATCTGAAACTTGGTAAATAAAGAACAATTCACACAAAATAGATTTTTTGGATCGTGAAAGATCACGTACCGCATTTTTGAAGATCGTGAAAAGGATCGTGAAAGATCTGATGCTACGAAGACGTTCATGTTGCTGACAGTGCGTGTTTCAGAATGAAGCGCGAAATATAAATCAAACGTTTAATATTTTTTTTATGGCTAGCATTATTCCATACAATAGTTTATTTTCTTATCTAAAGACCATCAGAATTGGCTCAATTTTATATTTTGAAATGATATAGTTAATGTAATGTTGATTTGGTGCCACGCAACTTCTGATGTCACTGTTGGACTTAATGCAGTCGCCAAAAAAGTAAATTTTATATTATCCACCACTGTATGTTAGTGTATACTCTAAGTTGTTACACCCGGCACTTGAAACTTTTGTTTAGATCTCAAAGAGGAGCTAAAATGAACTGTTGGACATAAAAACAATCCATATCATCGCTTTCTCGGGATATAAGCGGGGTAACAGGAAATTTTAATTTGTTTAAGTACAAATAGTTAGCAAAGGTACCAGGATTTTAATTCAGTACGCCAGACGTACGTTTCATCTACACAAGACTCATCAGTGACGCTCATATCAAAATATTTATTAAGACAAACAAGTAAAAAGTTGAAGAGCATGGAGGATCCAAAATTCCTAAAAAATGTACCAAATACGACTTTGATAATCCTTTAGTTTTTCGAAAAATTCAAAGTTTTGTAATCAAGAAATTTTTATCACATTATTGATATTCATGTCATCACCGAAGTGTTGAATACGGGGCTGGTGATGCCCTCGGGGACGAAACGTCCACCAGCAATGGCATCGACCTAGTTGCGTAAATAGTTATTAAAGGTACTAGAATTATAATTTAGTACGCAAGACGCGCAAATACATTAAAATTATTATTTGGGCATTCGTGAACATGTTGTTTGTAAAATAGTTGGATGATTGTAGGATGAAGTTGGTTTTATCGTCATGTGAAGTACTCACTTATCATGTGTTATAGGATACCCATATTTTGTATATTGGATCCTTTTAACTAAATGTCCGTCAAACAGGATTCACCTGACTCGGAATTTGCCTCATTTCATGGATGAAGATTCATTTTAGTGGTCAAGTCCGTATCGAGGATTCGTTAAGCTTTAGGATAACTGTCTGTTGTTATGATTGTAAGGTGTATATTTTCGACTTGTGCAAGGTTTCAACTTACATTGAACCCATTATCATGCATCATTCGGCAATGTTTGTTTTATGTTGTTTGGCCTATTGAATATATACATGTATGCAATAGCGACAAGGTGTTTCGTGTATGGTGTACATGTCTGTCTGCATGTTTCTTATATGACCATGATGATTCAATTGTGTTTGATTTATTAAATGATAGAAAGATGTCTATGTCTGGCTGTCGGTCAGGGTTCATATACTTTTGAACTTATGTTTCGAATTAATTGGCCAAGCATAACTTTTACATTTGTCAGTTTCCAAGGCAATGCAAGGATCGGAACACATTTATTTGGTGTACGGGATATTTGTAGAGATCTGTATGGCATGGATCATCTAACCATGGCCTTTTTTTTTATGAACCATTGATAATCTCAAGCGCATTTGACACTTCTAGTAAAATCCTTGATATTTTAGACGTTCAACACATATACTATCATAAGTAAAGCAAACAAGACATTACAGCATTTGCGCTTTGGTATTCTATAATATGTAAGTATATAGTTTAATAAATCCTTATCTGCGTTGTCTATAAAGAACCTAAAAAGTTCTGTTGCACACAATGTTGGTTATCGTTCAATCCAAAACTACACATGAAATGTGCTGTTTTTGCTATGATTTTTTGTTTGATGGATAACATATTGGTTTAAACGTTGCATACTATCCATATTAGTAGCGAACTAGTGTCGGTGTGCCTGAAGTGCACTAGACTGATTCACAGAGCTGAATCTTTCGCACTTATTTAGACACGTTATTAGTTGGGTTTTTTTTTAACTTTTGAGGTAAAGTGTTGAATAGAAAAAAAAAGGTAATAGCTTTAATGTTCATCCTTATCATGCTTATCAAAATAGTTACAGGCTTCAACCACTTGCAGATTTATCAAATGGTAATAGAAAAACTGATTTCTGATTACTAGTATTAAGTCTGGTCACGCATTTTCTTTCACGATCGAAAAAATACGTTGCCTCATCTTTCACGATCAATTTTGATGGAAATTCAACAAATTCGAGGTTTTCATAAACAAATTAACGCTTTTAATGGAAGCACATACTTTAATTTTACTGTACTATCAGAGACACCAAAAATTAAATTTCAAATATATCATGATATTCTGAAATATGACGATTATAGGTACACAAAGCGTGTTATTTTTAATTAATTTCATAGACACGCATTGCGCCTTTTGTGCTTTTTCAAAAAGTACTTCATATTTTCTTTATCTTCTTTCACAGTTATGTTGATGAAGTTAAACAATTTTGACAGACATGTGTTTTTGTTCGGATTTGTTCCGCGTTTTGAAAATTAAGCGATTTTTTCAAAGATTCTGAACTAGAATGTACATTAAATGCCTTTCACGATCCGTTACCAGAACTTTCACGATCGTCTCTCAATACTTGACCGCCGTTAGATATTCTTTCACGCCCATTTCTCTCGATAAACCGAATGACACCCGTGGTTACACTACCCCAGTAGTCAGCACTTCGGTGTTGACATGAATATCAATTATGTGGTCATTTTTTATAAATTTCCGCAATATAAAAAAATTGAATTTTTAAAAAACTAAGGATTTTCTTATCCCAGGAATAGATTACCTTAGCCGTATTTGGCACAACTTTTTGGAATTTTGGATCCTCAATGCTCTTTAACTTCGTACTTGTTTGACTTTATAAATATTTTGATATGAGCGTCACTGATGAGTCTTATGTAGACGAAACGCGCATCTTGCGTACTAAATTATAATCCTGGTACATTTGATACCTAATTGCAACCAATGTAATATTTTTTTTCAAAATTCAAGTGTATACCCGGGCTTTTGGACGTAAATGTTGCTACGCGCATGAGTCCGTTAAGAACAAACTAAACAAATTGACAACACTAATTATAAATTAACAATTAAAGGATGAGAGCAAATACTAACAAGCCAGCACCAGACTTCATTGATTAAGATTTCATTTCTTCATTATATGAGCTTCATATATCTTAAAGATATCTAAATAAATAAATATATACATATGCCTATGATTATTGTTACTCATTATATAAAGGTAATACGTTGAAATCAAGATATAAAAAACATAATTTCGTAAACATTTATTGTCATTCGATTTTGTTTTCTAACTAAATGAGATATTTTATTACATTCTCAGTGGTTTTTAATGTCAAATGTCTCTAGTAAACTCTGCAAGACATAAAAATAATAAAAAATATAAATTTCTATGTACTATGTTACATTGATCAAGCATAGCAAAACACCCACATATACTGCTAACAAATGAAAGCTGTTGTTCAAGAATTAAAAATAATCCATCAGTGTTTAAAAACTAAACTCCACATGGATTCCCGCGACATTTGATATCATTTAAAATTATACTGCTTGGGGGTACAAAACGTAAATTGGTGTCGTTGTCTTCTTAAAGTCATAAGAAACCTCAGATTAAAAACAAATATGCACATGTATTTTATAACTAAATGGATAGTTTTCATTATACAACTTATAAACACATACTTTTTTCTGAGGAAAATTCTTTAATTTGTCCACATTTAGAAGAAGTTTACTTATTTTTAATTGCTTGCTTCCAGGAAGCAATTCGCCGACAATATTTCCGTATGCATAGTGACCCGAGCGTAACCCTCCTCGTAAAAATCCGGTGACCACAATACGCATGGATCTGTCATTGAAATAAACAAATATCTGATTTTATCGCTATTATCTGTATTTTTCCTTTGATGTTTTTTTGTGATAATTTTCATATCACTCGTGTAGAGTGAGAATGAAAAGTATCGCTTGTTTCTAAGGTCCTTAGCAACAGCGTATTAATCTAATGCATGCCCTAGAATGTCGGCCAATCAGAAAAGATTAGCCGGAACTATACAAAAAATGTTATCGGATGACTGCGCGATGAAATATCAACTACAAAAGTAATCCGAATAGCCATAATTCAGTCGTTTTAAATTTCGCCGTTAAATAATTTATTGGAAGTTAATAAAAGTAATCAAATCATGTTTTTAACAAGTAAAAAACGTCTTTTTTTACACATGTCTACTTCAATTGGACAAATCATCGTAGGTCTGTCTACATGAACATTTCTTCATACATGTATATTTCTTCGTCTGCTTTGAAAATACATTATATATTTAACCGTTCGCTTAATTTTGATACGTAGAAACACCAAATTACAGCTTATCAACAGTAAAAATGGTCTTCGCCATATTTGAACACGCCGGATGGTCAGATGAGACATCTTTTTTCAAATGAATGAAACATATATGGAAGTGTTTAACGACCTTGACTGGCTTTTCAGCCCTCGAACGGTCGGCTCGGTGCCCGAAGACGATTGGTGAGCATTTCAATATTTTGTGCCGTGGGTCAGGAACGGGTAGCAAAGGACGCCAAATGGAGGCCGCCATCTTGGTTTTGGTGAGTTGATTTTTCTTTTGTTTACTATTTTGTTGTTTTGTTACTTTACAACGGCTGCTTTCAGGGCCAGTTTGGTCAGCTTGGCAGCCCGCTAACCTCGATGATGGAGTACTGGTAGATGATCTCGGACGTAGTATTATAGATGACAGGAAGCGTTATCAGGACCAAAGCCGTTAGGCAGTGAAATGAAGGTCGTATCACCCAACACCTAGGATACAGCCCTCGGACGTTAATCGGCATAACACTTCCCATGATACAATGGTTTTGGAGTGCATGTTAACGCGGGTACGCCAACTACTACGTCTCTCTGTACGTCATGGATTGGTTTCTGTCATCTAAAGTAGTAAGTCGTTGAACATCTAACTGTAAACCCTGATCAAAGATAGCGGGTAAAGGAGAGCTGGCCCAGCACGTCCGTTCAGCTGTAATGACTGAGACGTGACTGATTGCAATGAGTAATCGTAATGATGAATGAAATACCTGAGCGACTACATATTTATATCAAATAAGCCTCCGCCAAAAAAATAGTACCACAAAAGAAAATGCATTATCATCGTATAAGATACCTTTTTTTACTGAAATTTAAATTAAGTGATATTCGAAAATACAAATAATAGCGATAAATAGATTGTTTAATATGGTTTTTTTTAAAACTCGATGCATTTTCTCATTCACATCTCATCTCAGGGCTCCGCCCTTCGATGAGATGAGAATGAGAAATGCATCTCGTTTAAAAAAACATAAATAATCTATAAATACATGTTAAACAAGTGCTCAATACCCACGCTTTTTGTGATTTGTTTACTATAAGGTGACAATCGGTAAAACTCGGCTTCAAAATACGGCATTTAATGAGCAGCCATATTTGTTAAATCATAACAAACAGAGAGACAAAAATTGACGATTATATGATATATTTGCGAAAATAATGATAAAATCGGGCACAGAGGACTAAGTTTATGATGTATACATGCATTGGTTCAATAATTGGACAAACATTTTTTTTCACCACTCACTCGTTTCATATGACGTATTAATCTATACTAAAAATGACTTCTTTTTTATCTGAAAACCTACATTAACAAACAAAACATATGCATCTACAAAAAAAGCATAGAATGAAAAAAAAGAAACGAATGAAAAGAAATGAAAAAGAGTAGAGAGCTAGTACATGTTAACTATGTAGTATGTTAAAATTAACTCTTTCAAACTTTCAATAAACCTCTTCTTTAAGAATATCAATGTTGTGAGTACTAGTTGTTTGGACATTGTTTTATCGGTACTAAAATTGTTTTTGTTTTTGATAAATTAAAATGTACCGAAAAATGTAATGCTTTATACTTATGGACACGTATAATCTATTGTCCTACGTCTAGTCGATGATGATATACGCACTCATATCATGCTTTTCTTTCGGAAACTGCAGGTACTCTTATTGTATTTTGTCAATTCATTTGTGATTGTATTGACCGTGATGCTTATTTGCCGAGTAAGTCAGTTCGAGTTTGGTATTTATATTGTGCTTTTGAACAATTTTCGTTTGGTTTCTGTCATTAATAATTGTCTTTCGCTTATATGTTTTGTTATAAATCTGTTTGACCTTTTTATGACATTTTTAACATGTTTGAAAATTTGAAAGAGATAAATTGTGAGTGCTAATATTTTAATATCAGTTGTTTTTCCTTGCAGAGTTACGGAGAGTTTCACATACAAAAACTAGTTTTACATCGAAAGATCATAAATCAAAGTTTCGGACATGCCATCCTTCGCGATTTGTTTCAAAAAAAGTTTTACATGCATCTTTTGTTTTAGTTTTACCTCGTTATTTAAGCTCTGCAGGCGACTGCAAAGTATATATATGCAATCTTTTTTTTTTGTCCTTAACTATTAAAATTTTAGATTAAAAGTGTTTAGGGATAAAACACTTGTTTATGCTAAACCAGCAACATATATATTGATAGATAATTATACTGTTCCCAGGTTAAACACAACTTCTAAACGCATTGTTAGCCAAGCATGTTTAAACAAAACGAATTTATATGAAAAGTTTCACCAGCGATGTGTTTATGATCTTTACACATTTATGACAGTATAAGGTTTAGATCTGTTCATCAGAAGATGTCTAGTACCAGGGAGTATTCATAGATATAAAGTTATTTGCTGGTACTCAAATAATTTAGTTGTTTTAATATTCTGAGACTACTATAAGCCTGAGACTACTATAACATAGTAGTCCTAGGTTTATTTAAGTAGTTTTTGTAATAAAAACAAAACCAATATTGTCAGCATATAATCTAATTGTTCTTACAGTACTTCTGTGTACATTCGAAATATGAAAAAAAGCTGAAAAGATGTAAATCGAAGCCGGGGGTTCTGTACATGGATCCTTAACAGGATTGTGTATCTACTAGACAACAACCGGACAATAAATGTTCCTTTACTCTGGGTCTAGGGTAGAGGTCAGCCTATGCCTTCGCTCATGACTTGTATTAAAGTTATGCCCAACTAGAATATTTCAAAGTTTTATTGTGTATAATAACAAAGAAACACAGATTTAAACGGAAGGCTGATGTCTAGTTCATTTCCCGGCATACACATGATACAGACAAAGAGGATTAACATGAATTACTTTTTATCAAAACTAAATAACTTGATAAATTCCGACCAGGTACAATGCGTTTATAATTAATCAGCTGTATATCCAGTGCACGTACGATTTAATATTTTAATGATCTATAATAATGAATAAGATATGAAAATCCCCTACCCGATGGACCGTGTGGTTTAAATTCTATTTGAAGGTGTGCCTAGAATGGTAGATTTAGCAGATAACTTATAAATGTGGAACGTGAATTTATCGTTTCTCTCCCTTCTCCTCGGTATCCCTTTATGCAGAAATCAAAAATGGGTGATAATTTGTTGTTTTTACCTGAAACAAGTTTGCAGCAGCCTACAGGAACGCCCATAAGACAAAAACTGACACCCACGGTTTCTTTTGACAATTTAGTGTCACACTGGGACCTAAATAATTTAGAGAGTTTAGGTCTTTTCAATGCAGAGAAGCCTGTTGACATCAACACACTACCAAGGATTTGTATACAAATCCTTGACACTACTTAATAAATGGCTGTCCTACAATTCACAAATATCGAATTTGTCACCAAATTTGAAGACATTTATAACACTTCTAGAACGATTTCTAAATTTTAATGTCAGTTTACCAAATGATTATTCTGAAGGTGAACGAAGGGAAGATAGACAAGCCCGATGGACAAATGAAATGGAAGCATTAGCCAGGTGCAAGATCGAGGCAGATAAAGTGTATAGATATGAAGAATTTATTGATAATGAAACTGAAATTGATAATGATTTATTATGGTAAATATCATAATGTATAATGTAATTTATGCCATAGTCATTAACCTATGAACAATGTTCACAGAACTGACATATATATTAAACTGTATAAGGCCAGAGACATATAAAATGTATTATAAATTTTGGTATTTACCTGAACTTTGTCTCTCAAAGACCTTAGATCTACTCCGATCTGTTCTGATGTCAAGCAACTTCACAAACAACCACATTTTATTAGGACTTTAAATTTTTCATTGTGCAGGCGCGGATCCAGAGGGGGGTTCTGGGGGTTGGAACCCCCCTTTTTTGGATGATCAATGCATTTGAATGAGGACATGTAATTTGAACACCCCCCCCCCTTTTTGTCCTCGTTTAGGAACCCCCCTTTTTAAAATAGCTGGATCCGCCCCTGTTGTGTAATGTCAAATTTTACAGCAATGCTGTAATTCAGTGGTTGTCATGTTTTCGTTTGTTTATGTGTTACATATTTGTTTTTTGTTCATTATTTTGATATAATTAAGGCTGTCAGTCTTCTTGTTTGAATTGTTTTACATTGTCATATCGGGGCCTTGTACAACTGACTATGAAGAATGGGCTTTGCTCCTTGTTGAAGACCATACAGTGACCTATAAATGTTAATGTCAGTGTCATTTTGGTCTCTTGTAGACAGTTGTCGCATTTGCAATCATACCATATCTTCTTTTCTTACATTATGTGATTTTAAGTAATAGCAACAAAAAAACATTCTGACATCATATGATAATTCACTTTTAATTTTGATAACAATTTATTTAAATTGAGAACTTACATTTTGTTTGGACTTGTGATATTTGAAGTTATGGGAGACAAATTTGTGGGACAATTACAGACACTGCCATGTAGACCATGTAGACATTGCTGCAAGTATTTTAAGGTTATGCATATAACATAATCATGACAATCCAACAGACGCTTCTGTAAGAGTTTTTCTGTTGGTTTGGCTTTGCTGAAGAGTGACAGTACAAAAAATGTATATATATCCATTTTCCAGTTGCCCTGGGATGTATTAACATCATTAAAAAAAAAGATTTATTTTGATATTGTAAAAAAAAAATAATATTGAAATGACAATTATCATGATTATATCATGTATATATTATAAGTACTTTTAACTGTACAAATTATGGATATATAAAACTATGAAATAAGTGACATGGTAAGATTAAACAATTTTTTTTTTTTTATATTTACAGTCTGTTTGATAGTATAATGTCATCTGTGAGAGAGTTTTATGTCGACCTGAAACAATTTATGGTAGACAGCAAACTAAATCGCTGTACAGAAGGGTCATATAGAGAACTCTGCAGAACATTTTTAAAAACATGTGGACTTGGAACCAGGTAAGATATTGAACATCATGTACTGTAGTCTACTCGTATGAACAAAACTCTTAATCATAAATAGTTTCTGAGAAAATTTTAAGCAATAACCATATACTGTTTTTGAGATAGGTAGGGACATATAACCCCCTCCCCTCTTTTTTTTCAAAAAATCTAAATATCACTAAAATAAAATTTTGAATCAAAACTTAAAAGTATACAGATCTTTAGATTAATATAACAAAGAAGTGTGTAAAGTTTTAAGCAATAATCATGAATTTTTTTTGAGATACGGTGCGAAATGTAAAAAAAAACCTCCTACTTTTTTACAAAATACTAAATAACTGAAAAATATAATTTTGAATCATCACCAAGAAGTATATGTGAGCCAAAATTTGTTCCTGTGAAAAAAGTTCCAGTGGACCTAATTTCACAGGTAATTTGTTCTGGGAGAACTTTTTACACAGACAATTTCTATATAATTTGTTCCATCTATATGAAATAAGTTCCACACTTTACCTGGTGAAATAAGTTCTGGGTTGATGAAATTTGTTCCTTACCTAGTGAAATAAGTTCCATGTTTGTGAGATTTGTTCCTTACCTGGTGAAATAAGTTCTGGATTTGTGAGATTTGTTCCTCACCTGGTGAAATAAGTTCCTTGTCTATGAAATATGTTCCACTGGTTTAACAAGTTATTTTATATACTGAGCACTTGTCATCAGTCAGTTTAAAGTCATTATAAAAAACACGTATTTAGTCTGTATCATATTGATAATGTAATAAATAAAAAGTGTAAACATCCAATTTGGATCATGTGGAGTTCAGCAAAAGTTAAATAACATACTCAATTAATAATACTAAAAATGACAATTATGAACCAGGAAAGAGTAGAATAAAAAATAATAATAAAAGTCATTCCCCAAAAAAAGGTATCATAGTTAAAGATGAACATTTGTACTTTTAAAAAAAGGACAAAGTGACTGATCAATTATTTTAAAAGACAAAGAAACAAAAGACACACTCTTTAAAAACTGCAATGACCATAGCTAAGTACATGTATGATTAGAACACCCATGACAGATCAACAGGAAACAAGAAGGTCGAATATCACATAAAGGATAAAACATAAATACAAATTATGATACATTATTATCGCTTTTATTTCTTATCTCCATCCTACAGTCATGCATTCAATTACAAATGTACCCCATGCAAGCACAGTACTTATTTTCTGTGAAATAGGTTCGAGCAGAACATTTTCATTGATTTCTATAAAATACCTTTATTCAAAACTAATATCACAGGAACTTATTTCACCTTTTCTTTTAAATTTTAGTATTGGAACAAAACTCATGGTGCTGTAATTTTTGTTCCGGAACTTATTTCACACTTGTTTAAAAAAAATTGTTCCGGAACAAATTTTATAGTGCTGGAACATATTTTCTGTGAAATAAGTTCTGGTGGAACATATTTCATATGAAATTTGTTCCGGCGGAACAAATGTCACGCCGGAACAAATATTTTGTTACATATACAGATCTTTAAATTAATATAACAAAGAAGTGTGTAAAGTTTTAAGCAATAATCATAAATCGTTATTTGAGATAAGGCAAGACATGTAAAAAAAAATCGCTCTTTTTTACAAAATACTCAATAACTCAAAAATGAATTTTTTAATCATCACCAAAAAGAATACAGATCTTAACCCTTACCATGCGGTACCCGTCTTTTGACGGACGGACCCTAAAAACCGTTATTTGGCTCCAATGGCGTTCCATACTTTTAGAAGTCCACTTTATGATACTTATTTTAAAAGTTATGCATGTTCCGTCAACCTGAGGCTATCCATATTCACGTTTCTCATGTATAAGTAACATTTTGAGCACAAATACGGACTTGGAAAATTGAAATTGGCTAAAACTCGGTTTTCTGGAGGGGTAGGCTTTACATCTGTATCTTACACAAGAAGTTCAGAGGCATAAAACTGGCAAAGATAGTGCAAACCCACAGCCATATAACTGCTGATCATTATTATTATTGAAATACGCATAGGAAACAACTACTTCCGGTTTTGGGTCCATTCGAAGTCAAAAATCGGCAAAAATCGTGAAAATCGGTATTTTGGGTCCAAATGACCTTCTGTAGACTGATGAATCAAGATCAGATTCACTCCGACCTAACAACTGTTGGGGTCAATTTGTTCACTAGGATCCACTCTACACGCAGGCTACAGCTGGATACCTTAACCAGCAACCCTGGGTCTTCTGGGTCAAGAGAAGGGGTGAAAAATCGGAAAACATTGACGCTTTTTGCGCCTGTTGACCCACTTTGGGTCAAATTCCCGCGAAAAGTACTGCTAGACTTGGAATTTATAGATCCCGCATAGCAAAACAGATACAACACTCGAGCAAGGGGTTTACTGATGAAAAAGCGATGAAAGTCAAGGAAAAAGAGTTCTTCCAAATACTGCCCTCATTCAGCATTATGAATATTCTGGCAAGTTGCGCATGATTATAAACTGGTTAAAACAAGTTGTTGATCGATTCAGTTTTGGCCATTTGAGACTTGAATACATCAAGCAACTTTGAAGTAGCGATGTTTGGAGGCAGTTTGTTCTAATCCTTGACGTTGTTTACGAAGAAGGGCCATTTCCTACAATCGTTTGTGGCTAACTGTAAAAGGTGAGTAGGATGTCCTGTCTTGTTCGGGCTTCTTTTTGGTATTGTAGGTATTTACTCTTGTCTATGGCTACAAGGTCGTTTGTTATTTGGTTGAGCATGATGAGTGCAGCTTCTTTTCTTCTTGTTTGCAGACTTTTCCATCCTATTAACACATTATAGATTTACGCAGCATTTATTTAAATTTAAAAATAGAAGGAAACTTGTGGTCACTGTTATAACGTTAAATATGTACATATTATAAATTTATATTTTACTAGAGTCAGCGTTTATAATTTCCGTTATTCAGAGGAAGGGCGGCTTGTTAACGGATGTTTATCGTTTTAAGAAAGGGAAAATACGCATTTACTAATGTCTGACCTTCAATCAGTTAATCAGTGCGTCCAATATAAGTACTTGTTAAAGTCATTTCTAATATTTGGAAATATCACCGTCTTTGTCAAACTGAACAATTATTTTTACTGCAGTCTGCCAATCAGTTTATACGTTAGTTGTGTACATTTGCCTGATCTTTAAATTAGTTTATGTATAAAGATTATTACAGCTGCTTCAGTAGATTACGTTTCAATTCGGTTCCTCAATTGCACAGAAGTAATGGCCCCTAATTACAGAAAATTGCTCGAAATTATCAATTGTGGCCGGTATTAATAACACATATATTAAATATCTTCAATATTTTCAAATTTTACATACACATTTGTTATTCCAAATGATTCGAGACCCACATCTGAGTCTTGTGTTAATGGAATGTGCTTCATGAGGGTTTACATTTACAAATTAGTCTTATTTGACACTTTGTCATTTGATTTTGCCATGTGATTATGGACTTTCCGATTAGATTTTCCTCTGAGTTCAGTATTTTCGTGATTTTACTTTTTAACACTCTTTTTATAATAATTTCATATTTATAATTTATCAAGAAGCTCAGCAAGTATTTACATTGCGTGTAAACGTTAATTCCTAGCTAATGTTTAGCTCCAACTACCGTACTTATGAATAAAGGTTTATTTGAAGCACATTTCGTTGAAAAAGCATAACTAGTTATGTTAACAAAGACGTGTTAAGGGGTGGAGGCAGCAGAAGGCCCGCCACCGTATGAAGCTACATATATCGTTTTTTATGGTTAGTGTATTTATTGCATATACTACGCCAAAAGTTACCTTTTATTCCCTTTGCCCTTTGTAAAATCCTGGATACATATCTGATTAACGAATGTTTCTTTACGTGACATGCACAGGAAAGATGTATGATATAAAGTAAATGTTTTAATTGGATGATTGCAGAATATATACACCCATTTAAAGATCAACTTAACGACATATACACTAGCCTCTTTGCTTCGATTGTGTATTTCAGAGGAGTTAACGTTGAAGGTATGTAATAACTATTGGAGATTAATATGATTTGAAGTGAAAGATGGGATTATCATTTTCCTTATACGTATTGTTTACTGCTGTGTTCTTGTGTTACCGAGCTACATTTGGTCTAATTTCTGTTACACCTGACTTTTCATGTCTTTCTACCTGTGTTCTTGTTCACCGTTCCTTTTTGAATGGTCGTATTATATGCAACCATATCTCATCTTATTTATTTTTTGTTTCATCTCGATGAAAGTTAAACATCGTCGTTCTTATTCTGGCGTCGTTGGCGTGGGCGGCGACGTCAACAATATGTAAAACGATTGAATTTATGTAAGTTAAAGGAAAACCTACATGGCTTTTTTAAAGGTAAGTCATTTTGTTGTTTGGAATGCAGTTGAAACAGTATTAGCATTTAAACATTTGTTCTATTTTATGACGCTAATTGAGCCCGAATCTCAGTTTGAATGGTCTAATAATCAAAAGTGTTTGCTCAGTTTAATTGAATATGTTTGTTACTAGTCGGTTTAGAATGAACCTCTTATGACATTCAATGATGAAAGATATGCAGTTGTATTAGCAATGGAACATTTCATGATCATCTTAATCATGGTATTTTACCTTTAAAACTTTTGCTCTTTTTGTATGTATGATAACGTATGAGATTAGTTCGGTTAATAATTAACCATTAATGGCCATGGTTAGTCAATGATATAAGATATGCAGTTGCATTAGTTTTCAGTCACCTAATTTATAAGTAAAGTATCTGGCTCCACTCCTTCGCTCATGTTCTATTAACTTTGAAATGTTTGCTTTGTTTAGATGTTGAATTTTGTAAATAGGTCAGTTTAAAAATCCATCAATGGTAAGACAATGATATTTGGTATGCCGTTGCATTAAGATTAACATATCTCGTTTTCAAGGCTATCATAGTTCAATTGCACCCAACTACGACCATTACATACGGGGGATACATCTCTGCGTGAAAAGAAAATACAGTTTTATATAATAAAATAAATGATTCACTTATTAATAATTGGTTTATATTTTAGGTCATACAAATATTTGAAGTTTCTTTTGAACAAAACATCCTTAGAAATGAACATCTGCGCCATTCTTCTTGCAGTTGTTGCGAGTTTAGGGATTGGTAAGTATTCTACATCACATCAGTTATATCACTACGTTTGGAGAGTACAAATTGGGTGGGTGTTATTTGGAGAACCCTTTCACAAACAATAGCAAGACGTCTTGCAATAAACTTAGGGGTTTGGAAGTAGTTTTGACTGCACAACTATGATTCGGAGATATTGATCCCATAACTCAATTTCGTATTTTTTTCCCTTTGATTCGTGTTTTCAGGTTTATATTGTTTATTGTTTTTTTTTTTATATATGAGTTACTAAGTGAAATCATATATCTTGTACATATGTTATCAGGATTGAAATGATAAATTAAAAAAAAAGGCGAATGTTGTTTTTAAAGATGACCAAATACTATTTTCATTGTTCTATATTATACAAACTTCTACACTAAGGATTATACATAAGACTGACAACAAAATACCATTATCTGTTAAACTCCTTGAAAAATGTTTGGAACTCATTGAGAAAACTTTAACTTTGGCTGCACAATCATTGGTTTTTAACTCTTTTTTTAAATGTGAGAAAGAAAGAGCAATTTTAAGAATCAATTCCCTAGTGTAAAATACTTTTACATTTTTAAGGATTAGCGGAGGATTGCCATGTAGCCCCTATATTCCGTGAAGACTGTGGATGGATTGGAATTACTCCAGAGAAATGTGAATCACGGGGTTGCTGTTATGATTCAAGTATTACTGGAGGAGCTAAATGGTGCTTTAAAAAAGCAAAAAGTAAGTATGAGTATTTATAGTATCCTTTTTAAAATACATTCATTTTGATGGTTTACATAGTTATCAAAGGTACCAGGATTATAATTTAGTACGCCAGACGCGCGTTTCGTCTACATAAGACTCATCAGTGACGCTCATATCGAAATATTTATAAACCAAACAAATACAAAGTTGAAGAGCATTGAGGATCCAAAATTCCAAAAAGTTGTGCCAAATACGGCTAAGGTAATCTATGCCTGGGATAAGCAACGTGTTTATCAAAAACGTAAAGAAAATCTTTTTTTTTTTTGTGTCTTTTTTTTTTTGTTATTTGGTGATGGCATGGCACAAATGGTAGAAACGTTTTTCGGCTGAGATTGATAAATTTATTAATTACCATAAAAAGGAATTTCTCTAAATTTTGATCTTATTCATTTATTTTTTACTCAGGTGAATGTGAGGTTTTGCCTAAATACCGTAAGGAATGCGGATATTCCAACATAACAAAAGAAATTTGCGAGAAAAGGAAATGCTGTTTCAACTCGAACACACGTGGTGAAAATGTGAAATGGTGTTTCCAAAACTCAGATGGAGCAGGTACTTATTTAATTGAATTAACATTAAATTATTTGTATATAATGAATCCCTAGTATTACATGAATGCATCGTTCTGAGAAAGTTCATCGGAAGGTACCAAGACCTTGTTGATAAATATATCAACTTCTCAAATAATACACGATGGTCTTGATGTATAGATGCTGCGTACTGATGTTGTTTATCATCTTAACAACATGTTTAACTGTTCTTTCATTTGTCTTTGTTCTATTATTAATATTACTTTTACTGTTGAATGGTTTTATGTGATATCCGTTTGACGTGGCTCGGTACTTATACATCTCGTCAATGTGTGTGTTTTGGCTTTCATTTTTGGTGGTTTGTTTTTATATGCGACTCTTTGTATTTCTTCTGTTCTTATTACGTGACTCTGTACTTTAAAAGATCCCGTCAGTATTATTTTGGTCTATGATATGTCATTATGATACATTTCTATTATGAATTACTATATACGTTGAACCACAAACGTCAAAATCATTCAATCGCGTAGTGGAATTAACTATTTTTGGATTCTCATAAATTCTACCTAGAACTTTTGGACTAGTTTAAATCTCGGTCTATTTCTGTAATTTGTTCTTACATATTTTTGATTTTTTAACTCTGTATGCTTCCATTGCCTATGTAAATTTTAAAACTGTTTGTATGCACATTGAACGACAAATTTATGTGACGTATACACATTTTATGACGTCAGACACTCAAGTCAATCCATGTATTCGTAGATAGATGTTTTTGTGTTCTGTTAAATTGTCCCTTTTAAAATTGTTAAGCGATGATGACTGATGTACCCATATTTTGACTATTTTATTAATTGTGACTGTTTTTTTAACGCATCAAGTAAATATAACGGAATTTGACGAGACTGTTATTAAAGAGAGAGGGTTAGCGCTATAGAACCAGGTTTAATCCACCATTTTCTACATTTGAAAATGCCTGTACCAAGTCAGGAATATGACAGTTATTGTCTATTCGTTTTTTGATCCGTTTTGTTATTTGATTTTGCCATGTGATTATGGACTTTCCGTATTGATTTTCCTCTGAGTTCAGTATTTTTGTGATTTTACTTTTCACTAATGTGGTTCGTACGTTTTTCTCGTTTCTCTTTTTTATATATAGAATAGACTGGCTTCGTTTTCGCAGTTCTTTGATCTATTAAGATTTACCTTTACAAATTGTGACTTGGATGGGGAGTAGTCTCATTGAAACTCATACCACATGTTCTTATATCTGCCAGAAATAACGTTTCCCGTTTAAATTTAGAATATAAAACGATCCCATATTCCTTTTTGGCAATGGCAGGTCTGGTATCATTTGACAGTGATTGTTCATGCTCATGTAGTATCTTCTTTCGTTCGATATATATTATGAATACATTTTATATCAGAACCTATTAAAAGTGATTTGCCTTTTAATGTTCATCAGAAGACTTGACAAATATTGCCATGGTTAAAACGGAAAAAGGCGACATATTTGAATATTTCTATTTGATCATAAGAACCAATAAAATATTATCTTAGAAGTGCTAATAATACATTTCTTAATTCATCTACAAATTCAATCTTTTTGTAAGCTAACTTATTTCAGTATTGATATTTCCTATGTAGTATCGAATCTGCTGTGAAAAAATGTACATACATCGATTGTAAAAATAATTTTGTACTTGTTTAAAGTGGTACCTAACACTACAGGAAGATAACTCTATAACGTCAGCTACACGTTTTAATTTCGTTGTGTAGTAACGGGAATATTAAGCTCAATGATAAAAATTGGTGTTTGTCAAACTGCTATATAACCAATGTAATTTTTCTGACAAAACGGTTGGTTCAAATTTTTTGAAATTTTTAAATTTTTGTAAGGGTCAAAGTAAATAAGTCAAAACTTTATTTAATTAAACGAGTTAAATTAATTTTAGTAAAAGTGTTAGGTACCACCTTAATATGTAATGAATAAAAATATTTTCTGTTGTAATCAGGTTTATATTAGGTTTGGTCAACTTCTATATTTTGAATAAAAAAAACTTACAGAAATCAATTGCTTTGCCACTTTCAAGATAAGTTAAATATAATTTAGAACGTGTAATGATCTGATGAAATATGTTTGACAGAGGTATTAAAGGAATGCCATGTAGCTCCTATATACAGAGACGAGTGTGGATGGATTGGGATATCAGAAACGGAGTGTGTAAACAAGAGTTGCTGCTATGATTCAAGTATACAAGACCCGGATGTCAAATGGTGCTTCAAAACGGCAATACGTAAGAAATTCAACATGTAATTTGACATCGTAACATCATGAATTCTTATATATTGAAGCCTTTGATGGACAAAGGAAGAAGGAAAATAGCATAAAATGTGCATGTCATATTATTCAATAGTCGTAATCCACTTTTAAAGCTTTTTAAGAATTCTTCGAAAATGAAAAAATCACCCTCTTTTTCTCTTCTCTATTAGTTTTCGTACTCCATCATAGTATTGATGACTTTGTACCGTGCATGCTTGGGTAAAATTGACAAACTGACATTACCTAACGTAGTAGCAATTTGCACAGACATCACGTAACGTAGAAGTAATTGTACTCCCATATTTAAACAAGTTTTACTAGAGGGGTGTATTGCACAGGTTGATTCGCGGAAGTAAACTTTATAAAACATAATTTTTCCTTTCGAATTGCAACAGTAGGAATACTTACTGTCTGCCCTGGTTTTTTTTACTTTTTAAAAAGTAAAAGATGTTTTGTCAAAAAAATAATAAGAAAATTCATATTTCCACAAAATTTTGTCATCATGCCTGCAAAAACGTTGTGTAAAAATGTTCACTCATTTCAGCCATTTTATAATGATGCGAAGAGTGTTTACTTGGTGTGTTAACGTATAAACTAACTAAATTGAATAATAAATATCCATTATAAGTTTAGATAAAGTTATTGCGTATGTGATTTCAATATTACCTTAATATTAAAGCTAATTTATTCGGTATGTTCCCTAACATTATTGTAAATGAATGTTGTTTAAATAGATTGTCCTACTTCTAGTTACATGTAATCATTCTAGACACTCAGGTGTTATCCTTAAAATAGAGTACAGTTTGATGTACAAATGTAGCATTATTATACATTATTTAGGTGAATGTGAAGTCCTTCCAAACTACAGAATGGAGTGTGGATGGGAAGGGATTACAAAAGAAGCATGTGAGACCAAAGGATGTTGTTGGAACTCAAATACATCTGGAGGAGCAAAATGGTGTTTCAAAACGAAAAGCGCATAATCCAGTAGTTCTCAACGAATGAAAAAATCCTCTATGTTTATTAAATTAAAGATATGACAATTTTGTTTTGTTGAATGTCAGAAATATGACAATTGTTATCTATTCGTTTGATGTGTTTGAGCTTTTGAATTTTCTATTTGATTAGGGACTTTCCTTTTTGAATTTTCCTCGAACTTAAGAGTATTTTTGGGATTTTACTTTTTACAAGAGTTGATACACGCATACTTGGTACCAGGCACATGATTTGCTTTATATTTTGGACACAATAACAGAAGAGTACATGTGTCTTTTTGTATCACTTCGCTTTTACAAACAGACAACTTATGTTTTTTTCCAATGACATTGCTGACGTTAGAGTGAAAATGTAATATATTTGTGTATGTTTAAAAACCTTTAACTATGTTTCGCTTAATTTTGCATGCTATCGGTCATCCTGATTAGGGACTTTCAATTTTGAATTTTCCTCGGAGTTCAGTATTTTTGTGATATTTTACTTTCCACCTTTTAAAGGTTCAGCATAACAAAAACGGTGTGGATGATATGTTAAACCCTGTTAAAACACAGAATTGTTCTTTACTCCCTAATAAAATTAAGAATAGAATAGTGAATGTGTCAAAGAAACAACAACACTACAACTGAGCAGAAAACCTATGCAGATCACTAATGGGTTGTCTTCAACACAGCGAGAAATCCCATACCCTTGAGTTTTGAACAGCGGTATACTACTGTTGCCTTGATTTTTCGGTGTGTTCTGCAATTGTGTTGGTTTGTTGTCTCTTATACACCTCCCCACTGTCATACTCAATTTGAGCTTAACATCAGACTGTATCTTTGTCTCTTGATTTTTTGGAAAGCTCGTCTATTTAAAGAAAAGTGATTATAACATTATGGACAAATTTCAATTGTATTGTATTCGGCCAAGTTTAAGGGGAGGTATATTAACAACTTGCGATGTTTCTCATTTGGTAATGACATATACGATTTTTTTATTCACCTTTATCATGCATATGAATATTGAAACCTCAACATTTGTATTTTGTATTAAAAAAAATTAAAGAATGATTAACAACCTTAGATTTTCAAAAATACATCAACTAGTCGAAATGCATGCTAGTAGCTTAATCATATCAAAAGAGATTTGTAAATCTTAAGTCATTATCGGTACAGGGCCACCATGGCCTAGTGGTTTGATTAGTCGAAGTTCTGTTTCACAAGGCTGTCAACATTGATCGTTTGCGTTTGACAACCGCACATGACATGTGCACTCCGGTCAAATCTGAATGGAAAAACTGAAGGTCGTTGGGTTTTGTTTTTTTTTGGACACTCCGACTTTCTAACTCAAACCAACTTACCCGGCAACGAAATAGCCCTAAAAATGGCGTAGAAAACAATCCGTCAGCATCTAGGCAGGAAGCTAGCTAGACTGTGTGTCTATATCATTCGCTGCTGTCAATTTACGAACCACTGTATCAAATGTTTGGTGGTAAAACACGTATTTACCATATTTAACTGGTCACGACGAAAAGCATAGCTGATTGAGAGTACACATGTGATCACTTATGTACCATTTTCGCGTTTAGTTTACCTTAGCCGTATTTGGCACAACGTTTTGGAATTTTGGATCCTCAATTCTCTTCAACTTTATACTTGTTTGGTTTCATAAATAGTTTGATATGAGCGTCACTGATGAGTCTTGTGAAGACGAAACGCGCGTCTGGCGTACTAAATTATAATCCTTGTACCTTTGATAACTATTTGTCTATCTAGGAGGAGAAATATTTAAACATTTGTTTGTACAGTATTACTATAACCATCGGGACATATAAACGGCAAACAGTGTCAAAGAGCGGCGAATAATACAAAAGACACCTAGGTCAAATTGACGATGCAATGGCAGAAAACCCAACACAGCTTAGATCGATCATTAAAGATAAAACGTCACAAATAACGCAAATATGTGTCATTCTTCATATCAGTAAGTAATACTATATACTTGTTTTTATATTCATATATATTTCTATTCTTAGTAATGAAATTTGGAGTTATCAAAAATACATTCCAATAATGGACTCTTAAATTTTTCCTAACTACTTAAAACAAAATAAACTGACTTTACAAATAACAGTAGACACACATAAACCTTTTGTTATTTATCACCTAATGGACAATTATTAACTGCAGTTTAATGTGCTTTTATTAGTCTGATGCATCTCCAATGTATTCAAATATTCTGCAAATGTAAAGTAGATGTATGCAATGTATTATGCAAAAATACATTAACAATATAAAAACAGTTTATAAGAAAAATAAAAAAAAAAAAAATTGACATAATGAAGATGTCAAATTTATAAAATGGATGGATATGTTTAATATTTTGCGGGACGATATTAATTTGAAAAGTCGTTCATATAAAAAAAAAAAAAAAAAGAAGAAGATGTGGTATGATTGCCAATGAGAAAACTATCCACAAAAGACCAAAACAACACAGACATTAACAACTATAGGTCACTATAGTATATATTAAAAGATGGTCAAATCTATATGTGCATACACTTACACCTCCATTCAAATATTACCACAATGGAACTGATCAACGGATTAAGAGTTTATTTCGATGAAATTAAAAAAGTGTTAAGATACAACCAAATAAAAAAGGCAACAGTACCTGTGTATTCTTTTTTATATTGTAAACATGCCCCAGTTATAAATGAAGTAACGGAGCATTCAAGTAATATCAGTTTGCTTAAGTTTTTTTTTTTTTTGGTAGTTCACGTTTAGTCTGTTTGTACTATTTTAATATACTAATATGCTTGGTCTATATGCCATTTTATGCTTTTTGTTACATGTTTGTTTGTTTGTTTGTTTGTTTAGGAATTCAGATTATACGCAATGAAATGTTGACTGCTGCGTTCCGTTTTTGACAATATTACCTGTAATGTCTGTTTGTTTTGTTCAAATACAATCGGATTTGATGCGGCTGTCATGCAAGTGAGAGGTTAAGCTAGCTTTAAACCCAGGTGTAATCCACCATTTTCTAAATGAGAAAATACCTGTACCAAGGCAGGAATATGACAGTTGTTATCAATTCGTTTAAATTGTTTTTCGCGGAGTTCAGTATTATTGTGATTTTACTTTTTAACCTTGATTTATCTTAAATGAAATATCTTATTTGTCAGCACAAGCATTGGTATTGCTTTTTGGTCAAATTATCATGGGTTAAATTGAATAGGTGAGCGATATCAGTCCGTTTCCGGTGAATAGAAAACGATGGGAGATGAAACGAAATGTGGAAAGCATAAGCATTTGTCGCAACTTGTCAAACAAGAAATGTTAATTACTATTTCAATGGACTATACATGTCAACTCAATTGTTCATGCAAATGTTGTTATAATTGATTACATGTGGTAGCTTAATTTTGTTTAAAATAATGTTCGTGTTAAATAAAAGCAACAGTAGTAATATACCATATATACTCGTAACAGAATTAAATCAAATATGTACAAAAGTACATACCCATAAGACCTGCAAGTACTGCAAATAAATGAAAATGCAATTAGATTTTTATAAGATATAACAATTCATTTTTTTTAAAAGTTGTGAATGTTGAGAAACTGCATGGGTCCATCAATGGCCATGCTACGTCAATCTTCAAAGATCCAAATGTTGCTAAACACCTATCTGACCTCCATGATGAATATGTTGTTGTCCCGCAGACAAAGCCCCAAATAACATCGTTTTTATCTGTAAAAGTCATTACATTAATTGTTTGATAAACGAATTAGGTATTGACAATTCACTTGGAAACCCAACATATACCCTCACGACACTTACCAAAGAGGAAATCCTGGATAATCAAAGGTCTGTTCTTTGTTCCTTTGGTATTTCAACCAAAGATGAAGAACTGGATCTTCCATCACTGTATTGGATACCTAAACTACATAAGTGTCCTTACAAACAACGGTATATTGCTGGGTCTTCCAAGTGCTCCACGAAACCCCTTTCTAAATTATTAACATCCATTTTATCAGCAATCAAAGACGGGCTTCAAAGTTATTGTGAAACTGCCTATTCTAGAGGTGGCGTGAATCAGATGTGGATACTTAAAAATTCCAAAGATCTTTTAGAGTACATACAATCTAACTCTCTTTCATCTTGTAACAGTATTAAAACATTTGACTTTTCTACTTTTTACACAAGTATTCCACATTCTAAACTGAAAGACAAATTAAAAGAGTTGGTATTACTTTGCTTCATAAAAAAGAATGGCCAACGTAGATACAAGTATCTTGTCTTAGGGAGGGATAAATCATACTTTGTAAAGAATCATTCTGATTCAAACAAAAAATTCTCTGAAACCGATATTATCAAGATGCTTGATTTCTTGATTGACAACATATTTGTTACGTTTGGAGGACGTGTTTTTCAACAGACTGTCGGCATCCCAATGGGAACAAACTGTGCCCCTCTACTTGCTGACTTGTTTCTTTATTATTATGAGGCTGACTTCATGCAGGAACTTCTTAGGAAGAACGATAAGAAGTTAGCAATATCCTTTAACTCTACTTTCCGCTATATAGATGACATTCTTTCACTAAACAATTCAAAATTTGGTGACTATGTGGATCGCATCTATCCCATCGAATTGGAGATAAAGGATACTACAGATACAGTTAAGTCGGCTTCATATCTTGACTTACATCTAGAAATTGACAATGAGGGTCGGTTGAAGACAAAACTTTACGACAAAAGAGATGATTTCAGCTTTCCAATTGTGAACTTTCCATTTCTTAGTAGCAACATTCCAGCAGCACCTGCATACGGGGTATATATCTCCCAATTGATACGATATTCCCGTGCTTGCATTTCCTATCATGATTTTCTTGATAGAGGGTTACTGCTCACAAGGAAGCTATTAAACCAAGAGTTTCAAATGGTGAAGTTGAAATCATCCCTTCGTAAATTTTTCGGACGCCATCACGAGTTTGTTGACCGTTATGGAATAACCGTTTCACAAATGATATCAGATATGTTCCTTACGTCGTAACTACAATCCCCTTCCCTTTCATGAATTTGACCTACCGAATTAGACTATTTACCGGATTTGTAATCACATAAGCAACACGACGAATGCCGCATGTGGAGCAGGATCTGCTTACCCTTCCGGAGCACCTGAGATCACCCCTAGTTTTTGGTGGGGTTCGTGTTGTTTATTCTTTAGTTTTCTATGTTGTGTCATGTGTACTATTGTTTTTCTGTTTGTCTTTTTCATTTTTAGCCATGGCGTTGTCAGTTTGTTTTAGATTTACGAGTTTGACTGTCCCTTAGGTATCTTTCGTCCCTCTTGTTTATTATTTCCATTATTGAACGAAAATAATTGTACGAATATCTTGATTGCTGCAGTTGTTGTTTAAACGGAAAATGTGACCTAAAATAAAAGGAACGCATAGGAATAGGAATTTAGAAGGATATAGAGCTAAATAAAATATCATTCTGCAAAAAACGTCGTGTATATTATATTTCAAAACATTATTTCTTCCGAAACTGCTAAACATTTAGAAAAAATATATATATTTGAATAAATTTGCAAAAACACAAATGCAGCATCTATAAGAATATAAATCTAGTTTCTTAATTCTTGAATTTCACCGTTGGCGTTTAAGTAGTTTTTATTATTTCACATATTTTTTTCATTATGATAATTTACATAATTAAAATGTTGGGAAGAGATGTATAGACGGATTATTATTAAATCATAAACACCAGAGGCTTGCAATCAACAGTCATTGAATTTTTGACACTAGTATATGTTATATAAACAATATATACCAAAATATTTATTTATTACATACCTTTCAAGTACAGATAACAGATCATGACTGAAAAACAATAAAACTTTATAAGATGTATGCGATAAGTTGATGTTTATAAAGATAGACTTTATTTCAAGGCAGGTCTTCAAACAAATTAAATGTGTACCAGGTGAAAAATACTCCTAAGCAAGTTTTGGGTCAATAATTATATAATAATCTTAATAAACAAAAGCAAATATAATATTTTACACTTACAACCATTGTGTGAGTACAACTGGCATAACATAAATTATCACTTAACACAATATTTATATGAAAATAAGGAAATATGATATGATTGCCGACGAGAGCCTATTGATCAAAAACAATCGACAGGAATATGAAGATTAAATTTCATTTGTTTTACTCGGGATATGTTCATCAACATTTGGTGTTTTGAAAAATGTTTATTTGGCTTATCTCTCCACATTTTACGTTTGCAATTGATAAACAAAAAAGCACCTTTTTGTAATACTGTTGAAATCTATAGCAGTAGAGATCAATGTTAAAACAATCTGAAAATTAAATTTAAGTTTTACAGGAAGTGATGGTTTCAAAAATGTGATACCTTCTTTTGGAGACAACAGAAATAATGGCAAAAAAACAACCGATACTAAACATCGTATAAAACGACAGTAAACCGTCACATATGGCAACTAATCATTTTCATAGTTCTGTCCCATCTTGATCATCGTTGTAAAGGAATGTATAGAAGGATAAAACTGCAATTTACGATACCAAAGGCTTGGAACAGTCATAAATATGTTATACACTATGTTATGAAAGGTAATATATCTTGTAATAAATATACACACAACCAAAACATTTGTAAATTACATACCTGCCCATGTCAGAAGCGATCGCATAACTGAAATTTCAAAAAAGACTTTAATGAGACGAAGTTGATAATTGATGTAAAGTTGGACTAAATTTATATAGCAATACTTTAAAAAGATGAAAAAGTTTAGGGGGTGATTTGAAAAGAATAAAACAGCAAAAAAACTGATATCCGTGAAAAATTCAAAACGCAAATTCTCTAATTTAAATGGCTTAATCAAAATCTCATACACATCAAACGAATGAATAACATCTGTCATAATCCTGACTTATTACAGACATTTTTCTTTGTACAAACCTGGTTACAATTTAAGCAAACATAGGCAAGATGAAAAAGTCCTGTCAGCCAACATATTGTCAGCCACTCCTTTTCATTCTGTACTCGTGAATATATAGCCGTGATTTAAAGTACCAGTTACATATAGCACTTGATATCACTCCTAGGTTCTGTTGGGGTTTGTGTTGTGCAGTCTCATTTTTCAATGTTGTGTTTTTTATGATATTATATATGGTGTTTCAATTTATGAGTTTGAAAGTCCCTCTGATATATTTCTTCCCTCTTTTACTTCCCCAGGTAGAACAATAGCTCTGGTTTTGTTTTTAGATATTTATATGAATGTACGCAGCGGGGAGTTCAGGTACTTTCATTGGATATTTGACAATGAGTTCAATAGAAGAGTATGTTTGAAAATTAAAAGTATTTTTTTAGCAACTATTAGAAAATATATGAATAGTCATACTAAGTGATATTATTTAATATATATTTGATATACAAATGTAATATATATTTGATATACAAATGTAATATGTATTTTACAACTATTCACTACCCTGAGTGATTAGTCGATTGTAACAGGGAACATCAGGAGAAGCTTGGACTCCTGAAGGATATTGTAACAAGCCAATATTTGAAATAAATATTTATTTATGTTGTTAAAAAAAAAAGGATATTTGACAATAGAGATGATGTTCCATTGATAGATGATTTTGATGTCGATGGTATGGTGTCATTGATATCTTCAGTGACTGCGGATCCAGTTAAAGTTGTCTTTTTAGTAGCTAACTGACCATGAATTCGAATCACTACGGCAGTCATAATAATTGTAATCGAAAGCAAACGCGACAGCTTGTCCAAATTTTTAAAATGTTTGGTCATCAAAATGACATATCTGCCTTTTGTGTGTTCTTCTAATTTTAGAATCTACTGCAAATGTTTATTCTACAGTCATGTAGAATGTACCTTACCATATTAAGATCCAAGTTGTGTCAGTAATTATCCTTTAGGTTTGCCAGGTCTCCTTATCAGGCCAACACGGATTTGCGAATTTCTCTTCATTTTAAAGATGTACTTAAGTAATCAGCTCAGCTAATGAAGTTTATTATTTTTTAAATTTTCGTACTGATTACTACTCCTCTCGTCCTCTGTTTGTCTCATCTGTGCCCTTTCCTTGTATACAGCTACGAGAAAAGACGGGTAATATTTCATTTCTTTGATTTAACATCACTTATTCCTAGTTTTGTCAACAATGTTTATCCTGCATAACTGTTGCACAATCCACTAATCGTTAGATAAGTTGCATTATCATTGCCTCTCGTAAAGCAGATAATGTTGAATCTTAATCACTAATGAAAAATATATGAAAAATTTCAACGAGATCAGGTTGTTGGTCGTCATTCGATCGAGGAGTGATACTAAAAATTACTTTAACAATATTAGAAAATGTCCAAAATTGAGTGATACTGAAAGTGATTTATGTGAAGGAAAAATAACAGTGCAGGAATGCACAGATGCAATATTCAAAATGAAACTAAATAAAGCCCCAGGTCTAGATGGACTTAATGTTGAATTTTACAGAAAATTCTGGGAAAAAATAAAAGATTTAATTGTATCAGTATTTAATTTTTGCTATAAAAAAGGAGAATTATCATCTTCACAGAAAATTGGAGCAATATCATTAATATACAAAAAAGAAGATCCACTTTCTTTAAATAATTATCGCCCAATAACTCTGTTAAATTATGATGTAAAATTGTTGGCTTATGCACTTGCTCAAAGATTAAAACAAGTATTACCAAAAATAATTCATACTGATCAAAAAGGTTACAGATGGGTGCACTCCTAACCTGTACAGCAAGTTAACTTTTGGACTGGTCAAAGTTAACCTGTGACCGAATATAGGACTGCTCTGACCAGTCCTAGGACCAAAATCTAGTTAACTTGAAAAGCGGACTTGGTCCTAGGACTGTTTTTATGTCTTCTTCTTCTTCTTCCGAATACGGGAGTAGACTCCTAGGTAGGAGTGTAAAACTTCCCGGAACTTGTGTGCTATGTACATATGGACTTAATTTAAAAACAATATGACAAAGAAAAATCGTTATCAATAACATATATACATTATGTACAGTGGCTTTAAAGTTTAATAAGTTGCTGTGGATCCTTCAAGTGTTAGAGTGGATATGCCACTTTTGAAGGATTCCAGGGTGTCAGACATACCTATTGCTTCAGGTAGTGAGTTCCAGTCCGAAATAGTGCGAGGATAAAATGAAAATTTATAGAAATCTTTATTTGTGGATATTTGCCTAAATTTATGTTTCCCCCTAGTGCGTCTATCAGAAATTGTTAAGTTGTCCTTAGGAACTTCCACTAACCCCCAATTTATTTTATACAGCATAGTTAATCTAGCCTTCTTCCTTCTAGATTCTAAATTTTCCCATTCCAATGATTTTATTAAATTTGAAACTGCTCCAGGTGATCTGTCTTTATAATCATTAAAGACAAACCTGGCTGCCTTACGCTGTACCTGCTCAACCTGAGTGATGTGTTGTTTTTTGTACGGATCCCAGACAGGGGAAGAGTATTCGACGACCGGACGGACAAGTAATGTGTACGTAAGGTTTTTAACCTTACGTGTGCAGTTTTTTAAGTTCCTACGAAGAAAACCTAAGGTCTTATTTGCCTTACAAGTAATATTGTCAATATGCGTTCCCGAATCAAGATCATGGCTTATAGTTACGCCTAAATATTTGCTGTCTTTTACTGCTTCTAAAATATGATTATGTAATATATAATCAAAAGTTGAAGGTTTACTTTTTTTAGAAATATGAATTACATAACACTTCTCAGGATTAAAATTCATTTGCCAATCCTCTTCCCATTTTACTAAACTAGACAAATCTTTTTGAAGTAATTGTGCATCAGAACTATTATTTACATTTCTATATAATAAACAGTCATCTGCAAAAAGTCTTGCATTGCAAGTTACATGTTCGGGTAGGTCATTTATAAAGAGTAAAAATAATGTTGGGCCTAAAACTGTTCCCTGAGGGACACCAGAATCAACTGCTAATTTTGAAGATTTTACACCGTTTAATAGTACTTGCTGTTGCCTGTCAGCTAAAAAGTCATTTATTCAATTTAAATTTTGATTTCTAATACCATAAAATTCTAATTTCTGGGCTAATCTTTTATGGGGGACTTTATCGAAAGCTTTGGAAAAATCTAAAAGTATGACATATATTTGGTTACCATATCCCAATGATTTAGCAAGATCTTGTATGCTGATGATAAGTTGGGTCTCACAAGACCTTTTGCTTCTAAACCCATGCTGACTATCATTTAATATGTTATTAATTGTAAGGTGTTTCCTTATGTTGCTTGTTAAAATATGTTCTAAAATTTTGCAACGTATTGCAGTTAATGAAACTGGTCTATAATTGATAGCGTTATGCTTGTCACCTTTTTTAAATATAGGTACAACATTAGCCTGCTTCCAATCATTTGGGATTTTACCAGTATCAATAGATTTTTGGAAAAAGAATGTCAAAAATGGAGACAATTCTTCTGCAAAATTATGTAAAAAATATGCTGGCAGATTATCAGGGCCAGTGGCTTTATGTGGATTTAAGTTTTTAAGTAATTTTAATAAGCCATTATTACTAATAAATATGTCTGGCATAGTGGGGTGGGGACTTGTACCTTTATTTGGCATAGAGGATGTATCTTCGGTTGTAAAAGCCTTTTTAAATTGTTCGTTTAGGATGTTAGCTTGTGTATTCGGCTCACTATACAATAAGCCATCCTTTCCTCTTAATGGTGACACTCCAGATGTTTCTGTTTTTTTGCTTTTAATAAATTGCCAGAAAGATTTAGGTTTTTCTTCTAACTGGGGGCTAATTATTTCTTGCATATATGTGCTCTGGGCTCTTCTTATTTCTCTTTGAGCAGTAGCTTTTAACTTTTTATATTTATCTTTATGTTCTTGTTTACCAGTTTTTTTAGCTTTGTTGTAAGCTTTACGTTGCTTTTTACATAAATGGTCTAAATCCCTATTTGCCCAAGGGTTGGTGTATTTAGATTTAGTGATTTTGCTTGGTACATTATCATCTATTATTTTATTACTACCTTCTTTGAATTTATTCCATAATTGGTCAATATTTAAATTTTCATTAGTCTGAGATATAAGTTCAGATATAAAATGAGATGTTACGTCTTTTATCTTTTTAATGTCTACCTTTTTCCATAAATAAATTTTATGTTGTGATTGTTTAGATCTTTGGGGCTTGCAGATTGCATCCACTAAAACAATATCATGGTCAGATATACCTGGTATGGATTTTATTTTTGTTATTAATGCAGGTTGGTTTGTGCAGAAAAGGTCAAGTATATTATCTTTCCTAGTTGGAAAATCAACCATTTGTTCAATGCCTAAGTTGTTAAGCATATCTATAAATGCTTCATTCAGCTCCTTAGGATACATTGAGCCAGATATATTTTGCTCAGGCCATTTTATGTCTGGAAGGTTAAAGTCACCACCAAGCCAGAAGGTGGAATTTTTAAATTTTAACTTAAGTTCATTAATTTCAATGATCATTTGTTTGAGATAGTCTATATCATTTTTATTTGGTGGTCTATATGCAGAAATAATAACTAAGGATTTAGTATCAGTTATATTAATTTGGGCAGCAATAAGTTCTACATTTTTGCTTTTATATACTTCTTGGCAAATAATACCTTTTTTAATGGCGATTAATACACCTCCACCTTCTTTTCCGACCCTGTCGTTTCGGAATACATCTTCAAATAGTGTGTTTGGAAAAATTTCAGAAGATAATACATCTTTGTTTAACCAAGTTTCATTACCAATAATAATATCTGGTTTAGATGATCTTAATAAATTTTCAATTTGAGGAACTTTATTTTTACAACTTCTAAAATTAATCTGAAGAACTCTTAATGAGTTTTGTCTATTAATATTCTTATTTCTTAATTATTTTTTCCCAGAATTTTCTGTAAAATTCAACATTAAGTCCATCTAGACCTGGGGCTTTATTTAGTTTCATTTTGAATATTGCATCTGTGCATTCCTGCACTGTTATTTTTCCTTCACATAAATCACTTTCAGTATCACTCAATTTTGGACATTTTCTAATATTGTTAAAGTAATTTTTAGTATCTTCCACATCAGGCTTAGTTGAGGAGTATAATGTTTTATAATAGTTAACTTCAATGTTAAGTATTTTTTCTTGATCAAAAATTATATTATTGTTTACATCATACAATCTAGTGATGGTTTTTTTGGACTGCCTTGGCTTTTTCAAGACCTAAGAAGTAGGAAGTATTTTTTTCTCCTTCTTCAATCCATTTCACCCTTGATCTTATTTGGTTACCTTTTACTTTTTCATTATAAAGATTTCCTAACTCTTGTTCTAGTTTCTCTATTTTTTTCAATCAGGGAGGTATTTGTTTCATAATCATTAAATGAATTTCATTATTAAGTTGTCTAAGTTGATTTTCTAACACATTGATTGATTCTTTTTTGTTGAGGGCTTTTAATTTACAGAATTGAATTGTACAATCTCGAACCTCTATTTTAAAAGTGTCCCATAAAGTATCTAGATTTTTTGGGATACGATTGCTGTCAAGCAATCTGTAGACTTTAACCATTGACCCTATGACACACTCCCTCACGTCATTCGTTTTATTCTAAACATTCGGCAACATCTCAGATTCTTATGATTGTCTTGCTTTAAAAGGTAAAAACAAGCAAACAATTGAACATAAACAACTTTCCTGTAATGTTTTACTCATAATCTTCATGTATGATATTTTCCTTGACTTATATGCGTGTTTTTAACAATACGGAAAATCAGAATTAAACAGTATTTATATTTAGTGTTTTTATAAATTTAGAAACACGTCAGAGGGAATTCCCAAATTTTGATAACTTGCGAGAGTTCTCTGAAAGCCAATCGATAATTCTATTTCTGTCACAAGAACTGAAGTGGAGTATTTCTATATTTTACCGTTATGAAACTGATATTTGATACTGTACTCTCATAAAGAAATGGAGAACCATTCATCATATCATTTAATAAACGTTCTTGTTCCAAATCGCAAGTCGCGGTTTGTTTATGTATTAATGTCCATGCGTGGTCTCACTAATTAGAGACAAAAAGAATTGTAGAGACAAAAAGCGCCAAGAAACGACAAGAAGAATAATATTAGCAACAAGAAACTATTTAGCGACAAGAAAACATTTTTTTATTTATATTTCTTATTCGAAATAAATATTAAAAAAATATGCAAAAGAAAACAATTTCAACGACAGGAAAGTTAATTTTGATAGGGGGGGATGAAACTTGTAAATCTAATCAAGGATTTGTATAGTTATACAAATCCTTGATCTAATTCAGTTGCTACATTTATTTACATGATATTTTATAAGGTATCACAGGAAGTATATTTTTTCTTTTTATTTGTTTTTAAAACCATTTTTGTACAATATATAATTAACTTGCAAAATGCATTATTTGTGCATAATTATCCTGAAAATTCATACACAAATTGTGAAATACAAATTAAGAACTGAAATCAAACAAGAGGAAAACACAATTAAAATGTGAATATTTTTCATCATTTTATTTAGTGTATTGTCTCATTTAACGGTATTTATCATGTTTATGCATATAGATTGAAGATTAAAGGAAACTGATGACAATCTTGAGTTTTCAACAGGTGTTCACTATTCGGTACAATAATTTTATATTCTGGTGCGTGTAATTGATGAAAGTGTTAATGGATGTTATTGTTGCAATAAAACAAAGGACACGCACCTAGTTAATCTCATTTGTTGCTCTTAATTGTGTATTACCTTAGAGTGAAGCCACAGCTAATGTTGGTCCTATCAGGAAAAATTAATTGTACAGTTAGGAAGAAAATAATATTTCATGTTTTTGTTTTATTAAATCCTTCAAAAGGAAGGTGACAAATCTTTGTTTTTATTTTCATTTTATAGCGTTTACATTTCCTTTGCTCTTACACATGTTTAATTTCTACATCTATCAATATGATAATAAAAAGTACACAATCTCTTCATCGATTTTTTTTTTATTTCTTCATCTTTCAATATAATCCTAAAAAATATTTTAATGTATGTGATAACAAAATGTATTCTTGTCGCTAAATAGCTTCTTGTTGCTTTTTGTCACTTATTATTTTTCTTCTTGTCGCTTCTTGACGCTTTTTGTCGCTAATTAGTGAGACCCCACATGCGTGTAGTTTTCCTGATTTCAAGGGGTATCAGATTGAGTGTTTCCCCGCTTCATTGATTAATTTGAAACTCATGGGATTCTTTCTATGTCTGTATGCATATGGAGGGCTATTGTTGTTGCATAATTTTAAATCACATGCATAATTTAAATTAAAATAAATGTTTCATCGTAAAAATTACCTATAACACCCCTTCAGCAGAAATGGAATCTTCCATGTTATCGTTTCGAGTTGTCTCCCTTTTCGAAGTATTCGTCAAGAAGAATTAACTCGTTAATGCCGGTAAACGTCGTATTATATTAAGAACGATCTCAATGTAAACAGGAGTGTGTACGGAAAGGAGTCATGACCTCTGACCCAAAGGAACTTCAATAATTAAAGAGTAAGAAATGGGGTTCCTCCTTAACTGGTCCGGCGTTCTATATATAGCTTCGCACCGAAGTTCAGTGTAGCGATAAGTGAACACAATATGATAGGGGTCCAGTTTAGGGTTCCTCCTAGAATTACGGTGATAAGATACGGAAGCAAGTTAACTCGTACCACGGCATTGGAACCAAAAAAGTTAACTTGTACTGCTGGGAAGTCGTAACATTCAGAAAAATATATAAAAAATATGATGTTTTATGGGTTTCTGTTTGTAAACTTAATAGAATTAAAGTTGAATTACTTGAATTTTACACAGGAGTTAAATGAAAACTTAGACAAAAATAAAGAATGTTTTAAAGCATTTATGTTTTAACTGATCTTTCAAACTAGAACATAGGCGGATCCAGCCCCCCTTTTTTTGTGGAAAAAATTTGGTTGATAATAAAGGGAATCATTGAAGCATGACTGGAGCGGGCCCCCTCTTAGGTCAGTCAGCGGGCTCCCCCTTAGGAAAAGTTCTGGATCCGCCACTGTAGAACTTAATCCAGAGGAAAGTTAAAACATTGCTTTAACTGTACCTTATTAAAATTGAACATGTTGAATATGTATATATCCAATTTAAGTTAATTAAAGCTGTAATCCATGATCACAAATTGAATGCTATGTTTACAATTGTTGAAAGCCATGTGCTTTTTTTGCGGGGAAAATGCGGACCCCCTTAACAGGAATCAGTTAAAGTTCATTGTTACATTTATTTATAGACAGTAAAAATAATTTTGGCAATCATTTTGACTAACTGCTAAGATTTTATTATTCATGAAAAATTTTCTTCGGGTGAAACTGTATATACCTTAATTATCTACATCTGCCACAGTATTTTCTATCCAATATACAAGGAACATAAGCTACAAATTGGTCATTGTACTTTCAAATTATATACATTTTACAACTTAAGAGGTATTGGGTGAAAGTAACGTATATCATGTATATCATGTATATTCATCATTTAACACCATTTGAATGCATTTAAATAAGTTGGTACGAGTTAGCAATGGTTCGAGTTTTTTTTTTTTTTTAATGGTACGAGTCTGAGACTACTATAACAGTAGTAGTCTCAGTACGAGTTTACAATGGTACAGGATAACTATAATTCGATAAAACACAATAAGTACATGGCTCATACACTTGTAACGGGGATTGGCTATTCTTTAAGTTGAGTGACTATTCAGATTGTTACATTTTGCATGTGCAGTTGAATTAGTTTAGAGAATAATACTATCCAGCTGTACCAGGGTTACCGGCCAAAAATGCTTGAGACTCGCGCATGTTCATGCTTTTTTTGCAACAGTATTCTTGGATCTATTTCTTTCCTCTTTGATTTTTGAATTTTGGCCAAATCTCATGCATTTGTTTAATGAAAATTTGGCAGAACTGCTATACATGTGTCAATGACAACTATGGCAATCGTATCCCTCAGAGCATTCTGCTCTTTGATTGAATCATTTGCTTTAATGTTATAGTTGTTAATTAGATTGTATATTATTTTTAGGTAGATTTCATCGTTTAAAACGCTCCTATTTAATTTCCAGTATCCACGTCCTTTATTATTTCTTGATATATGTACTTTTAAAGATACACTATTATGGTCAGTGTATTGAATAACAATTGGTCTAATATCACAAGAGGAGCAATTTGTTTTTAATTTCAGTACTAACAAGGAAGTAATCAATTCTAGTGGCTTCAGTTTTATTTCTTTTACACCATGTAAAATGACTTTTATCTCTGTTTTTTTCACGCCATATATCTGTTAATTTCAAAGATTTAATTAAAGTTTTAAGTCCGCAGACTGGTTTATCAAATTTTATTCTTTTATTTTTATTTTTAGTATCGTTTTCAGATAAAATATCGTTAAAGTCTCCTCCGATTATTAGTTGTCCAAGACTATATTTATCTATTATAATAGTTTTAACCGTTTTAAAAAAAGTGTTTCTTAGCTTAGTATTATTTGGTGCATAAACGTTTGCAATTGTAAGTATGCTTTCGTCAATTTCTATATTTACCAGAAGAAGTCTTCCATCTTTATTTTTATAAAAGTCAATAAATTTATAGTTGAGCCTACTTTTTAACCATATAGATACCCCTCTAGCATTGCTCTGACCATTACTGAAGAATAATTCACCTTCAAACTTTTTTTTTAAAGATTCTTCTAAGTTGTCAGTAAAGTGTGTTTCTTGTATTAGGAGAATGTCACATTTTTGTTGTTTTGTCCATTCAATTAGTCTTTTTCTTTTTTCAGCTTGCTGTAATCCCTTAGCATTAACTGTACAGATGTGAAGGTTTTGATCAGCCATAATTGTTAATATAAAAGGTAAGTTTGTGATTGGGGAACCCCCATCTATTTATAGTATCAATTATCGATTTTATTCTTTCTGTTACCAGTTCACGAGTATTTACTTTATTCAACAGGTAAATAATTGTCGTCAGTTTTGCTGTACTTTTAGCATTTAATTCTTTATACTTAATACAAAGTGCAAATTGTTTGACTGTAAGAAGTGATCCTACATAAAAACTAACATAAAATTTAATCACAATAATTAGATACACAGTATCATTAATGTTTATCTTTACCGTATTATGTAAAAGAAAATTACACAATGTTGTTCTCAAATTGACAAAACATACAGTTTCTACACATGATGACCTCGCCTTACGGGTCATTATTTGGGTCAACAACGTGACTTTGTTTACAAACTGAGCTATGACAAACATATGCCACACACAGTTTGTGAAGACAATAATTGAGAAATAAATTTTACTCAATACAAAAATAATATAAATACTACAATAATTCTTTAAAGAAATATTAAAATAAAAACATTTACATGAATATATTATACAAAAGATGTATTTACATAGTTTACAGTAGATAAAGATAATGAGTTCTTTATGTAAATATGTAAAAAAAATTTTTATCAGTACTATACGTGTTTCTTTTGGCAGGTCTTATTCGTAATGTTTTGTTATTCTCATTCTTCTTTGCTTTTATTTTGCTAAATTGTTTTTTATAGCTATTGATTGCTAAAAGATTTATAATTTTTTCCAGGAGATATATGTAATGGTTTGCATTATGAAGTGGATTATATCTGTTTTCCAATTTGGACTCAAAGTTTTGCACATAATCTAGATATGAAGTATCAGCATACACGGAGTAATAAGTGTGAATCTGTATGGGAACATCTGTTGTCAATTCACTTATGAATTTTTGTGTGCAAAAGTATGTCTGTTGCAAATTTGTGTACAGAGTTAACAAAAGATATGTGTGTTCATTTTGTGATATAAGAAGAAGAATTTTGATGCTAATCTGGATTAATTGGAACTGTGATGAGAAAGTGCGAAATTTATATAAAATATGCAATTCACCAAAGATATAAATTGTAAAACTATACTAAATTCAATTCTACTGTAAATGAGTTTTGTTACACATGTCATCATGATTATAAACAAAATAAATATCACTAAACATGTATTACAGTATAATTTTAAACTAGTTTTACATTTATTTGTTTTCATATAAAGGTTCTGTAAACTGTTTGTTGCTACATATACAGTACTGATAAATGCCATTTGGTTTCAGTTGGTGTCATTAAGTTGCCAAAGTTTTTGACCGTTTAGCTGTGGTATCACCTTCGTTGTCATGCAAAACGTGGTTCGGGGTAACTGGAGACCTCTCCACGTTTCTGTTGGTTTTTTGTTTAGCTGGAGTTGATACAGACTCCTGTTGCTCCAATACAAATGAGGTGATTTGAGTTTGTTTTGTTTTTCTCTCTTTCTTTGACTTTTTTTCTTTCGTTGTTCTGCCTCCAGAGATGTTACTAATTGGGACATATCAATGTCTTCTTCATGTACACTCGTTGATTCATGTTCACTATTTGTAGATGGATCATCTGTGTGATTTGGTTGCTGTGTTGTATCATTTTCTTCAGTGGTGCCTTCAGCATCATTTGTGTTTTCATTTGTGCTTTGTTGTTCATTAGGGTGTTGAGTGTTGTCAGAGAGGTCATTTTCTACACAGTCAATTTGTTTATGACCTTCTTTACCACATGATTTGCAAACCCAGTCATTAGGACAATTGCTAAAATTATGCCCATCAGCTAGACATTTCGAGCACTTTTTTGGACGACTGCTTGTAGATGGTTGATCACGGTACATGACTGTGGCTCTGTATTTGCCTATAGTAATAAACCCTGACATATGATAATTCTATCACCAGTGAGACAGTTAGTGATCTCATTCTCATACCTGAGACGTTCTCTAAAGTGGATCATAATTATACAGTTCCGTTCTTCTAGAGCTCTTAATATTTGGCCATCATCGGCAGAGAGTGGAACATCTTTCACTCTAAATCGGACAGTGTCTATGTTCTCATGTGTGGTTACCCTAGGGTTTCTTGAGTAAATATTGATTTGTTTACCCCGAATTTCTACTCCCTTACAGATAAGGTGGTCTCTAGCGGACTCACAATCGAGGTATATACGCCAGAGTCCTCTTATTCGTTGAAGTCCTATGATGGAACGTGCCTCAACTGAATAACCTAGGGTTTGGTACATTTCAACATTTGTAAGGTACAATGTTTTTGTTGTGACTCGATCTGTCAGTGAACCAAATACATCTATTTCTTGAACGAAGACTGGTTTGACTCCAGTCATTGTCGAAGAGCTTGTTGTCTTTGGATCAGTTTTGGTTGCGTCGGCATACGACGCCATTTTTTCTTCACCTTGGCTCTCCTCATTAGATTATGCCATTTTCCAAGAGTTTAAGAATATTCTAGTATATTAAGATCGTGCAAATTGTCAAAAGAAATGATTTTGATACACCTTACACATCAATATGTTGCAGTTAATCTGTAGTCTGCTTCGAATTTTACAATTTTTCTCTTGTCTGATTACAACCCGCTACCTTAGTCAAGGGCCGTAAGAAAAAAGTTAAATCACAAAAATGCTTAACTCCGAGAAAATTTTTGATATTACTGACATGGTATATATTTTTTTAAGTATGGAAATTGTATGTATAATACTAACAAAAACTATCAGCTGTATAAATATTTCATTTACTAATGTTAACGAGGCCGGGATAAGATACCGGTAATTGATGTTTTTTCAACTACATATGTACAGATTTCAATAAAATATGATAATTTTAAAAATAAATAAAAAAATTGTGGTAACATAAGACTATTTTACCCTCGCTTATATAAGAATCACTGAAAAATAATACATGTACATTCAAATTCTGAAAGGAAGAGATTTTTGGAAGCTCTTAAAAAGATAGTAAAATAGGCTTTGCGTCTTTTTTTTTCTTTCTTTTTTTTTAAATTCAAAATTTTATTGCCATATAAACTTTACAGTTGTGACATATAACAAAAACAAAAACAAATGAAGACAATAAATTAGTTACTCAATATATATATTTGTTATACTTCGGTTGTTCTTCGTGTATCTCGAAATCTTGTTTTCATCAACAACTGTAATAACATTTTGATCGCTTATATTTGTCACTGTTTCGCGCACAGTATTAAAATTAATGCTTAGAGCATTTTTATAGTTTAGTGTTATTCCGCGTACTTTGCATACAGTTTTAATTCCTGTAGGATCTGGCTTTTCCAGCTTGAAAGCATAGTTTGTGGGGCCACCGGTAACAAAGTGTGTGATGTTATTAAACGGGACTTCATCTGTTAGATCTTCTAGATAGTCACCAAGTGAAGGTTCCCACTCACCCTCGTTTACAGTGAATACAATTGAATCAGTATCGGCGTACATGACTCGGGGTCCTAGATTTTCTAAATAACTGTACTATTTTAATCTAGCTTGAGCTGTTGTATATGCATCTATTACTACATTGGTTCTTCCAGAAGTTTCAAGGAATTTTTCCTTGTTTTTCCATCTCATCTCTACCATTTCATCCGTAACAAAGTTAACTCCAGTTACAAGATGTTGATCACTGTTCAAAATATCAAAATAAATTAAAGGGTCTGACACATACTCAACTTGAGGTAAATTTGTCCGTTGTCCGAATTTACCCCAGAAGCTGATCAACATAAGTTTAGAAAGGGAACGGAGGCCAGGATTCGTTTATATTTTGGCATAATCCAGTAAGATACCTTCTTTTTCAAAATAATCTTGAATATATTTCTGTCTATGCTCTTCACTTATACACCCACTAGGCCAACCACTGGCTTCTTGTTTCATTTTCAAAAATGTATTGATGTATTCCGTGAAGATTCCTCCTGATTTTGATCTTGGATCATATTGCTCTCAACATCATTGAAGTGCCATACTTCATAAATTGTATCCACCGCGAATCCCTTTTGCAATGCCATTTTGACATATATTGTAAAGAAATGATGAAGAACGTCTTCATTGAACGAAATCTTTATCTAAACTACATGTAGGAATACAATATCGTCACTACTTAGCGACGTCGAATATACAGTTACATAATTACCGCGGTAAACGACGTTAAGACGTTTACCAATTATACGAAAACGTCTATAATAAAAGAAAGTAAAGTAATTTACAACATTCTGGGGGCCTCAAAATGAGTTTACTGTTCATATTTCAAGAGGAAGTTAACAATTGACCGTGTAGTAATAAGTCCATTTGGTTCTGTTGATGCGTTCATATTATCCTCTGTGTGCATAAAGTTCTCAGGTGATAATCTCCTCCCTTGAAATAAATTTTACGGTGTCAATTGCTCTTGATCTCGGATCCCGCGTAATGTACGATACTGGGCGATAGTTGTAAACGCTTTCAATCTCCGTAAAATCTGTTCGTAACATATTTGCATTAACAGTAGGTGGTTTGCAGTGGATACGGCATGTCTTAAAGTTCTCTGATGTCTTGATTTTCTCACGTCCCGCATGTCTGTGCGGGGTTAAAATATTCATGATTGGTGAAAATGACGGACTGTAATGTTCTGATGAATGTCGATGCATAGGCCCAGATAATAAATAGCCTACTTTCGATTTCACTGCGGTTGGTCCCGGTCCTCGAATAACTTTGTCCTCTACAATATCCCAAAAGTAATCAGCCCCGATTAAGATAGAAACTTCAAAGTCTTCGTCACGTGATACCGGGTGTGCTAATTTGAATCCATTTAAGTACGGAAAATGTGACTGATTTCTTGAGTATGTTTGTATAGGGTGAGCAATCTTTGGAACGATAAGTACATTAATTGGTATTAATTCTTTAGTCTCGGCTCGTAAATAAACAGTAGCCACTTGAAGATGTCTTACCTTCGTATTTGTTTCACCGAATCCGGAAACTGTTATAACTTCATTTCTCACGGGTTTCAAGTTTAATTTATCTGACATATCCTTGGTAATAAAACTGCGCTGTGCACCTTCGTCAAATAGGATGTTTACTTGACTTGAATGGTTTTCGTTGGACGATACTGTAGATATTGCGGTTTTTAAAAGTACTTGAGCTCTTATTGATGTCGCTAATGCTACTGTGTGATTGCTGTCTGGTTTTACTATTTTACAATTATCCGTTTCTGTTTTTGCTTTGTCTTGCGTATGCTGCTCATTTAAGTTGCAAATACTCGTGTGGTGTCGCTTACTGCAATTTTTACAGGTTTTCTTGGATTTGCAGTGTGCAATTCTGTGACTTCCTAAACAATTAAAGCATAATTGTTTCTCCTTAATTGTGCGCTTTCTGTCATCAAGATTTTTAACTTTCATGCATGCAGTTGGAGCGTGAATGTCGTTACAATAAATACAGGGTTTGCTGGTTAAATTTCTGTTTTTTGAATCGTAATTTCGATTTGTACTCGCTATAAATGCCGACGTAGGTGTATATTCTGATTCTGATTCGTAACAATTTACTGACTGACCAGCTTCTTGGATTGTAATTTCATGCTGAATTGCGTCACGTAGCAACTGTAAATTCCATCTGTCATTTCCGTGAACGCGTACCATATTTTGTCGGATGTTTCCGGGAATTTTATTTAAGATAATTGGTACTAGAAGGCTCCCGTACGATTCATGTGTTTGTCCCATTCCCTCAAGACCTCGAATGTAATTCTCCATACTGTCGTAAAAGTTCTTTAACTCTCTAATATTCGCGGATGGACTGGGTAGACTAATAAGGCTTTGCATATAGGCATTCACAATTTTGTGAGGTTGACCAAATCTCTGTTTCAATACATTTAGGGCTTGAGCGTAATTTGTGTTTGTAATTTGTAATCCTGAAATGCACTGGCTTGCTTCTCCGTACAACTGAGACCTTAAATAGTTAAACTTCTGAACGTCGTTTAAGGACAAATTTTCATGAACTGCTGCACAAAAGGAATCCCAAAATGGCTGCCATTCCAGTATATTTCCTCCGATCGTGGGTAGGGTAAGCTTTGGTAATTTATGGTACATACTAGTGTTTGAAAATGTAGATGAAGAATTATTTGCTGGCGTGAAACTTACTTGAGTCGGGTTCATTTGGTTGTTTGAAAGTGTAAATTCTGTGGCGTGCGGGTTTAATTGTTGTTGTTTCATAGATGTTGTGTTATCTAATTCCCGGATTACTTTTGCTAATTTTGTTAAAGTAATTTGAATATCAAATTCATACCTGTCGGCTTCTTCTTTCTCTTCTTGAATATCCTCTTCCGAAATTTCTTCCACAATTTTGTCGTTGAGTTCCGAGATAACTGTTTCCTTCTTCCGTATCATTTCCCTGATTGAAATTATTTCATTGACATCGTATTCCTTCAATAACTCCACGACATTTCCGCTTACTCGCTTCAGTAGTTTCGTGACTGCACCATGATGTCCACCTCTAATAGCTTTGAGTTTAGAACTCATCGTTCTTTTTGTCACGGCACGAATTTGACATATATTGTAAAGAAATGATGAAGAACATCTTCATTGAACGAAATCTGTATCTAAACTACATGTAGGATTACAATATCGTCACTACTTAGCGACGTCGAATACATGTATACAGTTACATAATTACCGCGGTAAACGACGTTAAGAAGTTTACCAATTATACGAAAACGTCTATAATAAAAGAAAGTAAAGTATTTTACAACAGCCATCTTTAACTCATCTGTTACCCAAGTTCCATAAATGATCGTTCTTCAGGATTGTGCTCACAAGTGGTTTGTTGTTTCAATTCTGTACAAGTTCTGCACAAGGAAAACATCAGTTTGCTGTTAATCTTAGCGGGTAACACCGGAATGTGAAGTTCACGGGGAGGACATACTTTGCATTTGATTAATCCTTCATTTTTCAGGTTTGTAAATCATCAAAATTTTCTGTCACAACTGTTGGGTGACCTAATACGGCTTTACCAGTTTTATTGATGAAAGGGTAAAGTGAGGTAACATCATAGTATTTGATATGTTCGCCATCTGAAGATTCGTGGTACAATTTAAATGCTTCAGTTCTACCACCTGCAAAAGCATCTCTCGGTTCCAAGGGTGTGGTAATATCGATGGAGTCAATGAACCTTTTGATGCTCTAATTTTCACGGATATTTTTGTCAAACTCACATTCCCATATACATCTGTATGTATATCGTTGCTTTTCAGTATGGATTTTCTTCTCCATATTTTGATGATACGATTCAGCCATTGATAACTTATTTACAGTGTTAATAGTGTGCTGGGCGTAACATTTCGGACATCCATGCCAAAACACAACCATGATATTCCATTACAACTTTTCCATCATCATCGGTTTCAAAATAACCATCTACTCTGTATTGGTCAATCGTTTTCTCTCCACCGCTCCTTGCATGCTGGGTGTGTACCCCTTTAGACTGTGATACGTATTAAATCCATTTTAAAGCTTTATAGAATGTTTCTCTTCTGGACGGTATCCTTGTGCTGGTATAATCCCAATAGTTTCAGGGCACAGACATTTTGTGCGAAACACCAAATTACACGTCGAAGCTACAGTAATGCAGCCTGCAAACGGATCAATACCAGAATCTTTGCCAGTTGACATCGTCATTGACATAAATAGTTCCCAAAACTTTAAACAGCATCGCCTCAATATCTACATCTGATCGACAGTAATTCAAAAGTTCTACAAGTAAGTCAAACATGGTTTTCATATTAGTATGGTGCCATTTAAGAAAGGCTACACTGTCCCTTGATTTCATAGCCTCTGGGTTATAAAACTTGGCATCTTGTAGATGGTCTAACACAACTGTATTGTTTTCTTTCCTGTTATAAAGATGCGGGAATTATCCTTTCTGTAGTTCTTTAATTCCAAACATTTTTAGGCAATTTTGAGAGTGCCATAGGTAAAAAATTGATCGAGTCAATCATTCTAATATTACATGACGGAACCTCAATCGACATGTTCTTGGCTCCGCTTGGAACTATCTTTGGACGAACACCGTTCTGATATAGGTATTGCAGGATAGGGAAGGAATCGTATCCTTTGAAATTATGACAGAGAACTGTAGCTCCGTTATTGTCTCCAGAAAAAAGCCATTGACAAAATTCATTCGTAGTATTCTATCCGTTGAAAACAAGCTCATTCTAACCACATATCTTGCATTTACTATGCTATGTAACCTCCCGGTCTAAACATTCTAGACATACTTTATGAACAACACATAAATTTGGTTTGTGTTCATAAACTCCACAGTTATTTGTTCCACAGTTCTAACATCCAGAGTCTCTTGGTTGATATCCATCTGTACATTCTAGCAAATCATCTTGGGTACATTCAAAATCAAAGAAAATGTAAGCCGGGTGTTTAGCGTCACTTTCTTCAACATCGACTGACTTGTCGGTTTCAGGATGTGCGTTTCCATGACCCTTCTGTTTTAGCTGTCTGTGGCCTTCTACTGGATGCATAAAAGAGAGATGCCCAACTTCATAGAAATCTTTACAAGTCTTGCAGTAAACCTCGCCGCATTGATGTTCTTTCTTGTGCATTTTTTGTTTATTAATTGTTTGATTACAAACTTTGCACCGATAGTACGAATTGTGTAGAGTGGCCTTTCCTTGTTGCCTGTATGTGAAGATTGTAACAATGTTCTCCATTGAACTGACGATTACAATCGTTGCAGTATATCTAATCATCGTCTGTCTTATCGAGTATTTTATGGCATGCAGTGCAAATGTTATTGCAACGGTGTTCCTCTTTATGCTGATAGTGATATCCCTTCTGGCATGAGTGACAATAATAACTCCGGTTTAGGAAAGCAGGTATACTGGTAATAACGTCGTAATTACCATCATGGAAATACAAGTAGATCTTTTTTTCTGCATCTGGTCCGTGGTAGATAATTCCATTAAAGTGTTGCTTTGATACAATACAAATTTGATATCCCGGCAGAACTGTCTGAAATTGCTTGATTTCTTCAACTCCACATTTATGAAGGAGAACTTTTGCAAGATTATGCAAAACAACTGCAAGCTGTTCTTGGATTTTTCTTCCTAACCGTATACTGTTCCATTTTTCGTGTTTGTCAATGTTTGCTTTTGCCGTTATTAAAGCTCTGGCACAACATACTTCATCTTTATTTCTTATAGTAAGAATACATTGCTTAGTCTTCAAAAATCGCTCTAAATCAACGAACTTCTTATGATGCTTTGTACCACCAACCGGGAGATGTGTCATCTCTATTTCAAGAGATTCATCCAACACAAATTGTTCAGAGGACTGCAAAACTCTCTCTATCTCATGCAGTAATGTTTCAACTGATAGCTGAGAAACTTTCATGAACGGTATGGTGATGGGAAAATCCAGCTCTGAACATTGGACTGACAATCGTATGAGGTCTGTTGACTGCATGAATTCTGTGATATTCCTAATTATTAAATAATACCATTAAACCAGCCCTAATACGGATAAAGCGGCATCTGCAATACTGATAACGTTCCACTGTCGATATAAATCAAGAGCTCATATTGCTTTTCGAACAGGGCCAATACAGATAAAAGCTGTATTGGCCCATCATGCATGGGCTAATACAGGACGTTTACTTCCGGTTTCAATTTTCCAACGCCATTACTTAACTTTGGGGGTACATTTGTGTAATCATAAAATAAAAAGGTTAAATGATGTGCAATGCTTTTTGACGTCTTGCAGTCTTGAAACGGAAATAATTCACAGCCTTTTCGAGTACGACTTTCTATTATTGACACTGTTGCATTTCCGTTAAACAATCACACTGCATCACATTCAAACGCAGACGATCCAAGACAGAGTAAGAATAGTTAAACTGTCTGATATATTCTTCCCAGTTACTTTATATTTGCTACATAAAATGAATTGTAATAGCATTTTATTAAGTACTTGGGCGAGGAATCAGAAATTTCATCTGACAATGTTGACAAGAAATCCATGCATGATGGTGGACGTAAACAGTAAAAGCGAAAAGCAGTGACGAGTTCAGATATGAAATGATTTCTGTATCTTCTTTACGGTAAGTCCTATATTTATTCTTATTGAAAGAATATGAATCTTACAAATTTGACAGTTCATACAAATTTGTCTTTTGAAATATTGGCCGCTGATCACATTATGACACATATCAATGACATACATGTAACTCTGTAAGCTAGATTCAAAGCAAGTCGGTATTTAAAAAATCATTGGCCCTGTAAACATACATTGTGAACAGATCATAAATCATGTTATGGAGTGGTATTTGCGAAAATTACCAGTCAAGGGGCTATGAAATTTCCCGAGCCTGCAAGGCGATGGAAATCGGTCCCAAGACTCATATTTTTCGCAAATACCACTCCATAACATGATATATCTATTTAGTTACACCGAATAGTTAAGGACTAAAATTCTCTGTACAGGTGAAGTTATTTTTTTTCTTTTACTTGTAAGCTGTAATTCATAAACATGTTTATGCATAATTTTGAGGATAAATAAGTGAATATTATCATAGAACCGCAAGACTTATGCATGTACTAATACGTGTTAGCTCTCTTTTTTTATGTAACGTCATATCCGAAACAAATTGGCGGAAATATGCCCTGGAGGGTAAAAAGGGAATATCCCAAATGGCAAATACCATGGTATTTGAGGCATATTCACCGGCAGTGGTGAAAAACAGGCAATTTGGTTTGAAATGAGGAAAAAAGGTTAGAATATGTGAAAAATACACTGGCTACCAATGGTTGAAACAATCAAATTCTGGCATTCTTATATAAGGTGTAATTATGCATGTAATTCAGGATTCATTGCCAGTCCGTATTAGAAATATTGGCCCTATATTCACATCATTGCCAGTCCGTATTGGAAATATTGGCCCTATATTCACATTTGATGTATGTAATACAGCATTCAGAACAAGTCTGTATTGAAAACGTTGAATTATTAAATAAAAGTGTTATGAACTGGCTGTTTCTGTATTGGCACTGGTATAGATTCTCGGTCAGCTGTATTGGCCCTCGACCCTACGGGTCTCGAGGCCAATACAGCAAACCTTGAATCTATACCAGTGCCAATACAGAAACAGCCAGTTAATAACACTATATTATAGATGAAAATAACAGACGTAAAGTCTTCAATATTTTAGGAAGATCGTGAACTTCTAATTCTTTGAATGATACTTTGTAACGAGTGGTCGATGTATTAAATTTATGCATACGCTATGTTGACAAAACACGTAGGTTGTAGAATTGTTCAGGGTCGTCTTTATTTGTTACTAGACGTTTTGAACTTTGGTTGAGTTCATCCTTATCTGGTCTTGTCAAACCTCCATCAATTTGATTATGATTTTCTTCTCTGTGGCGTTGTAAATTATCATCAGAATGTAAAAAACGATTTTCAAGAAAAAGACATTAGGATGCGACATTACAGAAACAAACATGAAATCACTCAACCATATCCGCAGAGCAGTCATACGTATCCGCCGCCGCCGCAGAAGGATGTTGTGCCGCGGCTGCAGCATAAGGATGTTATCCCGCCGCCGCCGCCGCAGAAAGATATTATCCCTCCGCCGCAGAAGTGCGGCGGCAGAACATGCTTCTGTTGCGGCGAATGGAAAACAACTGTCATATTCCTGACTTGGTATATGCATATTCTTATGTAGAAAATGGTGAATAAAACCTGGTGTTATGGTAGCTAAACATCTTACTTGTATGACATTCACATAAAATTCCATTATTTTGACAACAATGTGTGAACAAAACAAACAGACATAATAGGTAAAAATGTCAAATATAGGGGTACAGCAGTCAACATTGTGTTATAATCTTAATCACTATAAAACAAACTAATATGTCAACAAAGAAAAAGAAAATGGTATATAGACAAAACACATAAGCAAAAATGAAAGACAATAATTCAAGAAATTACCACAGCACAACAACACATTGACGTGATGCATAAGTACCGAGCCACGCCAAGAGGAAATTACCAAACAGGGATTAAACAGAAAAGGTTAAAAATTTACAAAGACATATAAAAGAACCCAATAACACGTAATTAAGATTAAAAACAACGTGATGATAAAGGATTGATAAGTTTTCCCGGATCGTGTCCAAACTTTCGTTCTCGCTTAACAACATCACCATAAAATCATCCCTTGTGTCGTAAATATTTGTGTAGAGTTTCTGGTATAACACTGAAATATCTAAATCTAGGAAAAGACGGTTATTGCTGTAAATACTTGATTTATTTAAAGTCAGTTCCTTTCGGTAAATTTCAGCAGTATATTAAGAGAATTCTTGATTATTTAACGAAAAAATATCATCAATATACGCATACTGTAAGTGTTGTTGAATTTATCAATTAAATAATAGTTATCAAATGTACCAGGATTATAATTTAATACGCCAGACGCGCGTTTTGCGTTTAAAATTAAGACGGTTCTTTACTACGTTTGGCCATAAACTGTGATTTATAACAGTAAAGGAACAAGTCTGCTATTAAAAGAGGCACATTTGGTGCCCATTTGAATACCTACAACCTGTCGATAAACTTTATTGCCGATACGCGTATATAAATGTTGTCAGGGAGAAAATTTGGGGCTTTTATCATCTCATCACACCTCCAGTAAGTATATCTAGCATATTTACCTTTCTCGTTTGAGAAAAAGGCTTTATATGAGTAGCAGCAAGTAAATTTGCAATCAGATTTATCAAACGACCATTTAATTAAATAGGAAAACTTTTGTTGGATAAGATTGTGTAGAAGTGTAGTAGAAAGAGTGAAAAGTAAAAACTATCAACCGAATCAAAAGGACCATCAAAACACGTGATTTATCTAAAACTTCCAAAGAATGTTTTACACTCCAAAAATGGTTAATTCCACTATTTCCATATGTTTTATTACAAAAATTAATGATAAGTTCTTTGAATGTTTATGTTTTTTTCTAGATGTTGGTAAGTTAAACTTTTAATTTCTTAGGTCTGCGGAAGCGGTATAGATGCTTTTGTATTCGTTTGAAAAATTCACGTCCAGTTTGCCCTACATATTGATTCATACTGCATTTCGGTTTTGTTGATGTTACAAGATATACGAGGCTTTAGGTTTTCAAGTAATGTCATAATGGAAGGAGAGAGAAAACGTTCTTCCATTCATTGATATTTGAAGATAATCTGGAGCAGGTTTGTCATTTTCTGGCATTGTACGGGAATATCTACGTGCGTTCTTGTTGAAAAGTCTAGCTGCAGAGGCATGATTGCGACCTTAAACACAATTGTGAAATGTGCTAAGCATAAGCCAAAAAGCACACAAGATGTAAACAGCAGAACCAATACAAATAAACGCCAATTTTTAGCGGAAATTTTATATACAACATTATCAAAGTCGTTTAAAGTAATTGTTGTGTATGTGGTTTTGGTTTTTGTTAAAACCAAAATGGTAAAAATGAAAAACTTATCTACATCATGATGTGTAGAAGCACAAGTGCTATTTATTTTGTAACGTAATGTAAATGAAATACAATGAATCACATAGTGAGGTCTGCTTTGCTTCAAACTAATCTTATTTATTGTCATATTTTCAAAGCTATCTTATTCCAGATGAGCACGAAACTGATGATTACAAGATACAACACATTACACATTTGAGCTGATGCATTGGTGCAAAATGGATTTTCCTGTTTTTGTAAATTCATTGATTGTTCATAGTTTGAAACAATGATATCACTGCAGTTGGTAGTCTTTAACATCGTTAGTACACATCGAGTGTATGTGTCCGTTGTCCTGTAAGCAGAAATTCGGTATATACAAAAAACTGACACTTACATTATAGATCATATAATTATAGTGACACTTACTTACTTTGTTTATCATGTAATTATACTGACACTGACTTACTTTGTTTATCATGTAATTATACTGACACTTCCTTACTTTGTTTATAATGTAATTATACTGACACTTACTTACTTTCTAGATCATGTAATTATACTGACACTTCCTTACTTTGTAGATCATGTAATTATACTGACACTTCCTTACTTTGTTTATCATGTAATTATACTGACACTTACTTACTTTGTTTATCATGTAATTATACGACACGTACTTACTTTGTAGATCATGTAATTATATGACACTTACTTACTTTGTTTATCATGTAATTATACTGACACTTACTTACTTTGTGTATCATGTAATTATATGACACTTACTTACTTTATAGATCATGTAATTATATGACACTTACTTACTTTGTTTATCATGTAATTATACTGACACTTACTTACTTTGTAGATCATGTAATTATACTGACACTTACTTACTTTGTTTGTCATGTAATTATATGACGCGTACTTACTTTGTAGATCATGTAATTATATGACACTTACTTACTTTGTTTATCATGTAATTATACTGACACTTACTTACTTTGTTTGTCATGTAATTATATGACGCGTACTTACTTTGTAGATCATGTAATTATATGACACTTACTTACTTTGTAGATCATGTAATTATATGACACTTACTTATTTTGTAGATCATGTAATTATACTGACACTTACTTACTTTGTTTATCATGTAATTATATGACACTTACTTACTTTGTTTATCATGTAATTATATGACACTTATTTACTTTGTTTATCATGTAATTATACTGACACTTACTTACTTTGTTTATAATGTAATTATACTGACACTTACTTACTTTGTTTATCATGTAATTATATGACACTTACTTACTTTGTTTATCATGTAATTATACTGACACTTACTTACTTTGTTTATCATGTTATTATACTGACACTTACTTACTTTGTTTATCATGTAATTATATGACACTTACTTACTTTGTTTATCATGTAATTATACTGACACTTACTTACTTTGTTTATCATGTTATTATACTGACACTTACTTACTTTGTTTATCATGTAATTATACTGACACTTACTTACTTTGTTTATCATGTAATTATATGACACTTACTTACTTTGTTTATCATGTAATTATACTGACACTTACTTACTTTGTTTATCATGTTATTATACTGACACTTACTTACTTTGTTTATCATGTAATTATACTGACACTTACTTACTTTGTTTATCATGTAATTATATGACACTTACTTACTTTGTTTATCATGTAATTATACTGACACTTACTTACTTTGTTTATCATGTTATTATACTGACACTTACTTACTTTGTAGATCATGTAATTATATGACACTTACTTACTTTCTATATCATGATATTATACTGACACTTACTTACTTTGTTTATCATGTAATTATATTGACACTTACTTACTTTGTAGATCATGTAATTATACTGACACTTACTTACTTTGTATATCATGTAATTATATTGACACTTACTTATATGTAGATCATGTAATTATACTGACACTTACTTACTTTGCAGATTATGTAATTATACTGACACTTACTTGCTTTGTTTATAATGTAATTATATGACACTTACTTACTTTGTTTATCATGTAATTATACTGACACTTACTTACTTTGTAGATCATGTAATTATACTGACACTTACTTACTTTGTTTATCATGTAATTATATGACACTTACTTATTTTGTAGATCAAGTTATTATACTGACACTTACTTACTTTGTTTATCATGTAATTATATGACACTTACTTACTTTGTTTATCATGTAATTATATGACACTTATTTACATTGTTTATCATTTAATTATACTGACACTTACTTACTTTGTTTATCATGTAATTATATGACACTTACTTACTTTGTAGATCATGTAATTATACTGACACTTACTTACTTTGTTTATAATGTAATTATACTGACACTTACTTACTTTGTAGATCATGTAATTATATGACACTTACTTACTTTGTTTATAATGTAATTATACTGACACTTACTTACTTTATAGATCATTTAATTATACTGACACTTACTTACTTTGTAGATCATGTAATTATACTGACACTTACTTACTTTGTTTATCATGTAATTATACTGACACTTACTTACTTTGTTTATCATGTTATTATACTGACACTTACTTACTTTGTAGATCATGTAATTATATGACACTTACTTACTTTCTATATCATGATATTATACTGACACTGATTATACTGATTACAAGATACAACACATTACACATTTGAGCTGATGCATTGGTGCAAAATGGATTTTCCTGTTTTTGTAAATTCATTGATTGTTCATAGTTTGAAACAATGATATCACTGCAGTTGGTAGTCTTTAACATCGTTAGTACACATCGAGTGTATGTGTCCGTTGTCCTGTAAGCAGAAATTCGGTATATACGAAAAACTGACACTTACATTATAGATCATATAATTATATTGACACTTACTTACTTTGTTTATCATGTAATTATACTGACACTGACTTACTTTGTTTATCATGTAATTATACTGACACTTCCTTACTTTGTTTATAATGTAATTATACTGACACTTACTTACTTTGTAGATCATGTAATTATACTGACACTTCCTTACTTTGTTTATCATGTAATTATACTGACACTTCCTTACTTTGTTTATCATGTTATTATACTGACACTTACTTACTTTGTAGATCATGTAATTATATGACACTTACTTACTTTCTATATCATGATATTATACTGACACTTACTTACTTTGTTTATCATGTAATTATATTGACACTTACTTACTTTGTTTATCATGTAATTATACTGACACTTACTTACTTTGTTTATCATGTAATTATACTGACACTTACTTACTTTGTAGATCATGTAATTATATGACACTTACTTACTTTGTAGATCAGGTAATTGTACTGATACTTACTTACTTTGTAGATCATGTAATTATACTGACACTTACTTACTTTGTTTATTATGTAATTATATTGACACTTCCTTACATTGCTTATCATACAATTATATTGACACTTACCTACTTTGTTTATCATGTAATTATATGACACTTACTTACTTTGTTTATCATGTAATTATACTGACACTTACTTACTTTGTAGATCATGTAATTATACTGACACTTACTTACTTTGTTTATCATGTAATTATATTGACACTTACTTACTTTGCTTTTCATGTAATTATATTGACACTTACCTACTTTGTTTATCATGTAATTATATGACACTTACTTACTTTGTTTATCATGTAATTATACTGACACTTACTTACTTTGTAGATCATGTAAGTATACTGACACTTACTTACTTTGTTTATCATGTAATTATATTGACACTTACTTACTTTGCTGATCATGTAATTATATTGACACTTACCTACTTTGTTTATCATGTAATTATACTGACACTTACTTACTTTGTAGATCATGTAATTATACTGACACTTACTTTGTTTATCATGTAATTATATGACACTTACTTATTTTGTAGATCATGTAATTATACTGACACTTACTTATTTTGTTTATCATGTAATTATATGACACTTACTTACTTTGTATATCGTGTAATTATACTGACACTTACTTACTTTGCTTATCATGTAATTATATTGACACTTACTTACTTTCTTTATCATGTAATTATATGACACTTACTTACTTTGTAGATCATGTAATCATACTGACACTTACTTACTTTGTTTATCATGTAATTATATTGACACTTACTTACTTTGTTTATCATGTAATTATACTGACACTTACTTACTTTATAGATCATGTAATTATATTGACACTTACTTACTTTATAGATCATGTAATTATATTGACACTTACTTACTTTGTTTATCATGTAATTATATTGACACTTACTTACTTTGTTTATCATGTAATTATACTGACACTTCCTTACTTTGTTTATAATGTAATTATACTGACACTTACTTACTTTGTAGATCATGTAATTATACTGACACTTCCTTACTTTGTTTATCATGTAATTATACTGACACTTCCTTACTTTGTTTATCATGTTATTATACTGACACTTACTTACTTTGTAGATCATGTAATTATATGACACTTACTTACTTTCTATATCATGATATTATACTGACACTTACTTACTTTGTTTATCATGTAATTATACTGACACTTACTTACTTTGTTTATCATGTAATTATATTGACACTTACTTACTTTGTTTATCATGTAATTATACTGACACTTACTTACTTTATAGATCATGTAATTATATTGACACTTACTTACTTTATAGATCATGTAATTATATTGACACTTACTTACTTTGTTTATCATGTAATTATATTGACACTTACTTACTTTGTTTATCATGTAATTATATGACATTTACTTACTTTGTTTATCATGTAATTATACTGACACTTACTTACTTTGTTTATCATGTAATTATATGACACTTACTTACTTTGTAGATCATGTAATTATACTGACACTTATTTACTTTGTAGATCATGTAATTATATGACACTTACTTACTTTGTTTATCATGTAATTATACTGACACTTACTTTTTTGTTTATCATGTAATTATACTGTCACTTACTTACTTTGTAGATCATGTAATTATATTGACACTTACTTACTAGTACTTTGTAGATCAAATTGTCTGTCGATTTAAAGATATTTTAAACTACTCTGGTTTGTAATTTTTGCATATACTTTTTGTTTGTCTACTTTTTTTTATAGTCCATGAATTATTTAGTAGATACTGTATACACACTAAAACGAAACTGGTTAACTATAATAGGATTTGTTATGCTACCATGCGTTGGTTTGTCTATCTTTTTTTTTTATTGTTTTGGTTTAGCTAAATATGAATACTATTTCAGCTGTTTTTACACAAAGGTATATATTGATTTCATAGTTCAATTATTAATTCAAACGAGCAAACCGTCAATTATGATATGTGTCAACACTCAAATAGAGAAACAGGTGACAGATTTGTTCAGGTTACCTACAATCTACATATTTGTGAGGCTACGTATACAAGACGTCTATTTTCGAAGATCTTTTGGTGGCTATTGCATATCTTACTACGTGTAATGTATATTGTTCACATGCATTTGTATTGCCATTGATCAAACTTTTTCATTTACTCATTTGAAGCATAAAAATCTAAATCGAAACTGTCGATATCGTCTATGGTTAGTAATTTTAAGAGTCACAAAAGTATTTGCAGTGTTGAATATTCGAGGTATCAGGGGTTGTCTGTATGGACTGGTTTTATACAGGTATAAATGTACTTACTCGCAGACGTCGCTGTCGTTATCCTTCATACCATTCATGTAAGGTACTGTACATCTGTGATACACATCTAATGCTATACCGCTGTTTACCAAACAAGAAGATAGAGCTTTAATTTCTGTAAACAAAAATCTATGTACTTAATTCATCTGCTTAACATAGTATAAATTTGTGTTTAATCGTGATCGATAACATTTTATGTTTTAAGCATGTCATACATTTTTTAATGTAGGACCAATCATTGATCTTCAATCAGTTGTTGAATCATGCTATTTGCTCCTACCAAATGATGCACGTTTGATTGGTATTCTCTTTTGTCTTGTTTTTGTGCCATAGAACATTTCATGAGTCCTGTATAACAGAAACTGACAAGTTTTTGTTAATATTCTTTTTAACATGAACAATCGAATAACACAGCAATTTATCACTTACATTCCTGTAATTGGACAGACATTTAGTATTTTTAACAAATATTTGAAGATAGATAGAATGCCTATACTTTGTTTGCTCACCCTCCTTATGATTGCAGAATTGTGTGTATCCGTCTGCCATTTTATCAGCAGATGGTATTTTTGAAACCATTTTTTTCATGTACGAACAATGGTTTAAATTATGCTTTGTATAACAGGTTGGCATGATGGCAATGTTTGTCTTGCTGAAATGAAAATTTTAAGTATTCTAACTGTTCTCAAAATATTTGGTGGTACCTACAGAACAACTATGTAACAAAAGAACTTTATTTTGACAAGCATTTTCTTAAATTTATTGTTAAACATTGATAAATTTCATTTGCTTGAATTAACTTCATTTTGACGCTGTTGGATAGTCGTCTCATTGACAATTCCGTTATTGTTCATTAAGATAAATTTGTTAAAAAAATAAGCAATTTACAAATTAAATGATTTTGTTATAATGCATAAGGTAAATCTATATTAAAGACGTTTGTTTTCAGTGAGATCCTGGTATTACCTGCATAACATGTCGGTAATTTCCGAAGCATTAGCACTTGTTTGTATCTGGTCAAGTCCCATACACGAATATAAATCACAACAGTCTGTACACTTATCATCCAGTGAAATTGGTGCCGTTGGCAATGAATGGGTTATGTCCACGATTGAGAATGCTATGAAGCATATGTTCACTGATCAACACAAACATATAGAAATTAATAAACAAACATAAATGGTAATTAACTTCAGTGAAAGAGCAACTTAACACTACAGAAATACACATATGTCATGTAAAAACATACATACTTTTTGATATGCTATGGTCTCTTATCAAAGGAGACACTTATAGGAATGAATAAACAAAGAAATGCACGTAAGATACATAGAGGTTATCATATGTTCTTCGACAAAACACAAGGTACAGCACATTAAGAATTGTTTTTTAATCTCTATCAGTAGATTAACAAAGGTCCATAACTATTAGTTTTTTTTAAAGCATTTAATTCTACATCATTAGTTTAACAGAAAATAAAAACACAGTTACAATTAAAACAATATAACTAAGAATGCTCACAGTTACTTACAGAAAATTCAAAGTTATAAATTTGCCTAATATAAAGCAATGATGTTTTTCTACGCTCTATTATCGAATGCTGTACCAGTCTATGGAAGAAGCGTATCGATAAAAACTTTTCTTATATCACATAGCGATATTGTCTAATATCAATTGTAAACATGCAGACATTTCATGCGGAAAATGTTGTTTTTGGCAACGAAAAATTAAGAAAATACTTACTTTTAAACTTATTGTTAGAAGCTAAGGTTTATGTCCGTGTAAAATTTGAAGTGCTGTGTTTTTCTTATATACATAAATAAGCAATGCGATACTTTTAAAATATCCTAGCGGTGTTTGTGTTATATCAATATTATTCTTATTAGTATTAATATTTGACTGCTGTACCCATATTTTTACAATTTTACCCATTATGTCTGTTTCGTTTACGCAACGTTGTAAATATGACAGAATTTGATGAGACTGTCATACACGTGAGAGGTTTAGCGCTATAAAACCAGGTTCAATCCACCATTTTCAAAATGTAAAAATGCCAGTACCGATGGGGTTTAATAAACAATGTCGTAATCAAATAGTTAAGTATCAAATTATTGTTTACATACTATATAACATGAATTTTAAGCAATTTTATAATGAACGCACCGAAATAATATATATCTCGCAATGCACGCATGTAAGACTTTCTTTATTGATAACAATGAAACTAACTTGTGACAAAGATGAATCATACTGTTCTCGTTCAGATTGATTCGACAAAATCTGACCTGTACTTTTGAATCTCCTTTTTTTTATACAAATTAGACCGTTGGTTTTCCTGTTTGAATGGTTTAACACTAGTATTTTTTGTTTGTTCCTATATAGCGTGGTGTTCGCTGTGAGCCAAGGCTCCGTGTATAAAGCCCTACTTTGATCTATAATGGTTTACTTGAAACAAATCATTATACTTTGTGGAAAGTTGTCTCATTCAGTGGTTGTCGTTTGTTTATGTGTTACATATTTGTTTTTCGTTCATTTTTTTACATAAATAAGTCTTCTCGTTTGAATTGTTTTACATTGTCTTATCGGGGCCTTTTATAGCTGACTATGCGGTATGGACTTTGTTCATTGTTGATGGCCGTATGGTGACCTATAGTTGTTAAAGTTTGTGTCATTTGGTCTTTTGTGGATAGTTGTCTCATTGGCAATCATACCACATCTTATTTTTATAGCACACTTCTAAAGCTTTAACGGTAACGACAGTTATGATGGTACAAGAACGATATCCATTACGTCAATAAAAACACCAAATAAACAACACTGAAAGATCTAAATTTATAATTCTAGTATGACGTGCTTCTTTCGCTTTGTAAACAACACTGTGACAAAATTCTCGATAGATCTAGGTATACATAATAATGGCTGTACAATATACTTCCCGCGTATATCTACATGCATTGGAACCTATTTGCAGACCCTTTGTCGATTTTATTGTTTTAAAAAGTGCAATTAAAAAAAAAATAACTGTTATTCTTATTTGGATGCATAATAAAAAGAAGTAATGCACAAGAGCTCGGAGAAATCAACAGGATAAAATTCGAATATCACGGCCCAATCCATGTGTAAATTTCCAACAATCTATGGCTTCCCTGAATTATTTCTTAAATATAGAAAAGATGTATACACATTTGGATTCGAGCGTCACTGATGAGCCTTTTGTAGACGAAACGCACGTTTGGCGTATACACAAAATTTAGTCCTGGTTTTTAGTATTCATTGTAGAAATGAATTTATCACAAGCGATACGGAATGTTATTTTGCACTAAGAAATGTTAGCGTATTTATACGATCGGTTACTAGTAAAAAACTATGGTCAAATCTCTGGCAACAATACAGCGGAATGTCCTCGCGGTCGTCGCGATGTAAAAACATTAACGGTACCTATTTTCCTGCACCAGATGCGCATTTCGACAATACAGTGTCTTCAGTGATGCTCGTTGCCAAAATATTTATAATCCAAAGCTTATGTAAAAGATGGAGAGCTATAATCCAAAAGGTCCAAAAAGTATAGCTAAATCCGTAAATAAGCGTCCATGTTGATAATAAATACATTTTCTGTTTCACAATATTTTTGATTTTCGTTCGATCTGAAGTTGTTCAATTTATAGTCTGAGGCTACTCAGTTGGTATCTTTAAAGTTCGGGACATCAGCATTTGTACATTTTAATTTGTTTGGATTATTGATTTTACCATTTGACTATTTATTGTAATTTGGAGCTGTATTGGATTGGATTGTTTGAATGAATGTTTTTTTCTTTCTTTTAAGTAATGATATTTTTTTTATTTCGATATTACCCATGTGGATAGGCTATAGCAGTGTGACCTCAAGGGCGGATTCAGCCGTTTCTAAAAGGGGGGTTTTAAACCCAGGATAAAGGGGGTTCAACCATATGTCCCCATTCAAATGCATTGATCGGCCAAAAAAGGGGGTTTCAAACCCCCGGACTCCCCCTCTGGATCCGCCACTGGACCTATATTAGAATCTAATAGGTCGGTAGACTATTTACAACCGCATTCAAATTCCACCATTGCACCATCACTTCAAATAGAATTTGTCGTTTAAAGCATGTGATTGCAAAACAATAGACTGAAGAGGTTGTTAACACTTTCAACTAACAATAGGGTCAAGCAACATTTTCGAAATGATAAGTCCATGTAAGCGTTAATTTTGTTACAGAAACGAAATTTTAGCGATATTGATCCTAAAACATTAAGCCGGTCATGAACTAAGATTGTGAATTATGTTTCCGGTTTTCTTGACATGCCTTGTGACATTTCCTCGTATTCATTTTATATGAGAAAACTATAGCAGTTAAATTAGAAAAGTATCGCATTCATAAATTTTTGATATTAAAAAAGTATCGCTATGATATAAGACAAACATCACATTGATATAAGACAATATAGCAGTAACTTTGACTTATAGGTGATTTTGGCTTAGTAAACAATTAAATTCATCTCAATTGCATTCCACTGAATTTGCTACATTATTTTTTTTGAATGTGTTCACTTACAAGTGATAAATCGTGCAATTATGTTTCATTTATTCAACAATTTCATTTTCTCGTTTAAATACACCTTGCTTGTTATTAATAAAATAATTCATGGAAATTACACAGCAGACGTATGTCGTATTAAATGTCATCCTGTTTTAAGAAAAGAATAATTACTTTATACCGAGAAATCTGCCTTTTTTCGTACAAATGCTAACATTCGTCTGAAATTTCCCACAATGCAACTCGTTGATATAAGAAAATATCGCTCGTTGATATTAGAAAAGTTTTTATCGAATCGCTTCTTCCATAGACTGTGTACTTGCAATCATATTTTGTACTGCAACATTATAATAAGTGCAAGACCGCCTGCAGTGAAGAATATAATTGTGGTCAGAATTTAAAAATTAAAAAAACACACATATAAATGTATTTGCAAACTTTTTTCTCTTTTTTTTTATTTGTTTTAACATATTTTCTTCCGAAAATTATGAAAAACGGAAAAACTTTTATCAGTTTTACCCTTTAAATGTCATCCTGTTTTAAGAAAAGAATAATTACTTTATACCGAGAAATCTGCCTTTTTTCGTACAAATGCTAACATTCGTCTGAAATTTCCCACAATGCAACTCGTTGATATAAGAAAATATCGCTCGTTGATATTAGAAAAGTTTTTATCGAATCGCTTCTTCCATAGACTGTGTACTTGCAATCATATTTTGTACTGCAACATTATAATAAGTGCAAGACCGCCTGCAGTGAAGAATATAATTGTGGTCAGAATTTAAAAATTAAAAAAACACACATATAAATGTATTTGCAAACTTTTTTCTCTTTTTTTTTATTTGTTTTAACATATTTTCTTCCGAAAATTATGAAAAACGGAAAAACTTTTATCAGTTTTACCCTTTAAATGTCATCCTGTTTTAAGAAAAGAATAATTACTTTATACCGAGAAATCTGCCTTTTTTCGTACAAATGCTAACATTCGTCTGAAATTTCCCACAATGCAACTCGTTGATATAAGAAAATATCGCTCGTTGATATTAGAAAAGTTTTTATCGAATCGCTTCTTCCATAGACTGTGTACTTGCAATCATATTTTGTACTGCAACATTATAATAAGTGCAAGACCGCCTGCAGTGAAGAATATAATTGTGGTCAGAATTTAAAAATTAAAAAAACACACATATAAATGTATTTGCAAACTTTTTTCTTTTTTTTTTTATTTGTTTTAACATATTTTCTTCCGAAAATTATGAAAAACGGAAAAACTTTTATCAGTTTTACCCTTTAAAACATTACTGTTATTCCTTCTTTACGACAACTATTGTTTTCATAACAAGTCACATAATTTTTTTTAAACAAGATACCTGCATATAGAAGGCTTTCAGCCCAACAGAAAACCATCTTCAATAAGTCGGTGAAAATAAATCTGTTCACCTGATATAAACTAATCAAATGATAAAGACAACATATAATGATAGTTTCTGATACCACTATTTATATTGGGTACTGATTTTTATCTTTGAGTTCATATCCGAATACCTAATAAGTCACAATATCAGAAATCAGGGGTATCTTGCCTTTATCATTTACTGGTAAAGTATTTCGCTATGTACAACATACATTTCGCAATGTAAATCATTTATCAGTGGGATATCCGACGTCAACACTTTTATTGACATTTTGATAAAGAGATTGGTTTTGCTTTATCATGATCATCCTAACGCCTATCTGTTCAATGAACTTTTCTAGCCTACACATCCACCTTATACATTAAAGCTTAAATATTCGAGTGTTTATCTTATACAATGTAACTAGACATGCTAGACAAGACTTGCTAGACATGGCGCATTATTAACACACTTAACGAAGGAAGGACAACAACTATGCCGTCTTTAAAAATCTAATGACCGTTTACTCTAACGACAACTAAATAAATGTAGATATTTAGAGTTAACCTTGTATATAAAAAGGGTAGGAAATAACAAAAGAGAAGTATAATATATATACATCAATATAACTGCCGACAGACAAAAAGGCAAATATAATTATACAAAACTCCACACTGAAAACTAAATGGCGGGGGTTAGCTTATATCTCGAGGAGGTTAATCCAAGTGACGGCTGTCAAATTGGAAATTATATTGTAGGGTCGAGTGCTTTTTTTACTGGATTTAAACTAAGGTTGCAAATTTTTAACACACAAGCCTTCATAAGGCACTTATCGATGTAATGATAATTAGCATCAAATTTACGAAAAGAAAAAAAGAAGGAATTAAAACCAAAAAAATTAAAAAAAACTATGTTTTTATATCACTAGTGTTACTTACTCTAACATATAACATTGTTAAAATCTTTAACATGGATCGCGTCAAAATGCCTGAAAACACTTTATTCGACATGCAATAACATCTATGACAGTGTTATTAACCTAGCGCATTAATACTAGCGTTAAGGGCATCCGATACAGTTTCTGGACATAATGTCATTTTTATAATTTTGAAATATGTTGTAGGCCTTGTCGAGTTATAAAAAAAAACACAAAATAAAACATACGTCACCGTGCTTGTTTTCGAGAAAATTGAGGCTGAAAATTGGGGAATTGTGCAATTTTGTAAAAAAAAATAGGCAATGTTTTAAATTTTTGGAGTAGATATTCTTCGTCGTAAATTAATAAGAATGGGTTCAAGCTGAAGTTGTGGTAAGTGACAATAAGGGGAAAATAAAACCCTACAAGAATGACTATATATTTATTCAAGCCTTGCTTGACATTGCGGACAAGATGCTCAAAGTGGCATATTTTTTAACCGAAAAATATAGAAATAAACTGGTTCTGAATATGTCATTTTTCTCATTTTACTACATTAACTGCATTTTGTCATGCTCTCTCCAAATCTCAAATAAAAAATATATTTCACCGTGCTGGATTCGAAGATAAACGCAATTAAAACTAAAAATTGTGTCCCCCTTTGGTAACCTCGCCATTAACGCGAAAATGCACGACGTCGCTGGCTGAAGATTTCGACATATACCGCAAATTATCCCTGCAAGGTCATCTTCGTCGTTTTTAAGGTGTATAATGATTATTTCTCTCTACTTCGAGGGGTGGAAGGGCCATATTCAGGAATTTGGGATTGATACGTCTTATTAGACGGAGTTCAAGAACAGAAAGTTAAATCGACAGGAAGTCGGAGATTTATTCATAAACTTATTATTTTTATTAGAAATCGGATTTGTTAATTTATTATCGGGAATTGGGATGACATCCCCCTACCCTCTTCAGACTTGGATTTAGGGGGCCGGGGTCCGGGTAATCATTAAGGAGCTAAATATATGATAAATACATAGACTTTTTACAGATATCACTCCAATTGATGACTTTCTACAGTGCCCTCTCTTAAAAATCCTCGACCGCACCTGAACACTCCTTTAATCATTTTGGTGTTCAGGAGAATTATTAAGTGATTACAAAAAATTGAACAATCTTTTTTCCATTATAATGTAATAAAGTTTTATAGTCAACGGGAACATTGAAAATCGAAATAGGAGAATTACAAACCGCAGTCAAGCATATGGTTCTGAAGAAATTTATTTGAAACTTTTCATACTAGATCTTGTATACATGATTTGATGTTTTACGCCCAGTTATTCAGAAGAAAAGAAAATGTAAAAAGAGAAATGGACGGAAGGACAGACAGATGCACATTCACCTTTTGAAAAGCTACATCTTCATCAGTTGATAAGTGATACATACCTGGTATTTGAAATGATGTTGATGTATGGCTGATTTATGTCCAGTGGCAAATCAAATGCATTCGTAGAAGGCTGTACGGTGACATACAGTGGAGATCACTTCTAACCTCTCATTAGAACTGTCAGGAGAACTGTCATGGAACTGTTCTAACCTGTCCTAGAACAGTTCTACCTAGAACAGTTCTACCCTAGAACTGTTCTAAGTAGAACTGTCAGAATCAGTTCTAGGTAGAACTGACTAAATCAGTTCTAGGTAGAACTGTCAGGATCAGTTCTAGGGTAGAACTGTCTAAATCAGTTCTAGGTAGAACTGTCCAAATCAGTTCTAATCGTAGAACTGTCAGCAGAACTGACTAAACAAGTTGCTTTCTTTAAAAAAAGAAATGCAATCGTAAACCCAAATGCTTGTTTGGCATTATATATTAGATAATTGTTTAAGAAAGATGTATTGTTTTATATTACTTTTGTTGTGCATTAGAAACTGGCATTGCCTGTTTACTCCATAGCAAATGAACCTCATGGTCTTGAGACATCTGGAGATGTCTTGAGACAAATTTCCAAGACATGTCTCAAGACGGACTTAAAGACGCGTCTTATAGACACCATGTCTTGAAGACATGTCTTCAAGACATCTTGAGACATATAAAACTGTGTCTTGAGATATGCCTCAAGACACATTTTTGTCACATCCATGTCTTGAGACATTGATTTAGAATAGTGTTTGGTGTTTTTGAAAACACACCACATCCTTTATTCTGTGTATGAATTAAGGAAGATGTTTGCCAAAATGAAAACTTAAGGCAATGAAATTCAAAATAAACCCCCCAATAAACCAAATAAATAATACAACCCCCTCCCCCTTTCTCCATTTTTTTTTTAAATCATCAATTTAATAAAATCTTTATGGTAAGTTATAGGTTTTCAATTAAAGTTAGAATTTGACATCTTCAGCTTAGATTTAAAAAAAAAATTCAAGTTATATAAAAAAAGAGTTAAACAAAGACGGGAATGGGGGAAATGACAAAACTCTTTAACTTGAATCAGGAAAGACAACACTGTGACTTAAAAATCAACGAAAAGACAGTCCAAAATGCACTTTCTGAATTTCAATTCTATCTTCAAAATAACACAGACACAGCCAATGAATATTTTAACAATAAAAGTTTAAACCCATCTGAAATTGAAAAACATAGAGCAATCCAAAGGTACCATTGTTACAAAAAGATACAAGTCTAATACATGCATTAATAACACATTGTTGATTTTGCACCAAACCTACCCAGTCAATGATCAGTTTTAACATTTAATTTAAATCAAAATCTGATCAATTCCAGGAGAGGAGTGGATTATTATAAGTCTAGAAAAGAAACCAAATGAGCAAAGCAAGCCACAAGAAACATATATAAAAGAATAAATGAAAAATACCAATTTAGAGACTTAACTGACCTTTTAAAAAATTAAAATTGAGCTCTCATAAATGCAATAAATAGATCCACATCTGTTCCTTGAATTGATGTCCAAAATGAGTTCATTATGGTGCAGGATTCCAAATCTATGGCAGATTTTATGCACTTCTAAAAGAAGTCTTCTTTTGTTCCCAAATCAATGTCTAGATCTTGGCACTAGTACTCTGAAAAAAAATAATGCAATATTATTTAATTTATAAATTTGGGTTATCATTCATTTATCCTTAAGATAAACAGAAAATGATATCATCAGTGGCGGATCTAAAAATTTCCATAAGTGGCGGCCCATTGACTGACCTAAGAGGGGGCCCGCTCCAGTCATGCTTCAGTGATTCCCTATGTAAGCAACCAAATTTTTTCCCAAAAAGGGGGGGCCTGGGCCCTCCCCTAAATCCGCCTCTGATTATGGGAGCAAGCGGGTTTAAATAAAAAAATTCTGAAAAATAGGAATCTCTATTTTTTGGTAAAAATTGACTTCATCCAATACTTAATAGAAAAATAAAATACAAATATGGGCCATATAATGGGGTTACAGTTCATTTAGGCTCACTATCTGCATTCGAAAAAAAGCATGCATTTTTGTTAAAAGCAAAAGGTTATTTTTTCCAGTTGAACTAATAGGAGAAAAAAAGGTAACATAAAAATAAAAAAAAGAACCTAATTACAGAAATCGCTTATTTTTTACAATAGTTTAGTGTAAGTACAGCTTGTATGAAAAAAAAAACAATAAAAAATACAGGTCACTAATGAGTTAATAAAGATATTTAAGTTTTAATGCAAAAGCCAAAAAAAATGGCATTTTTTCACAAAAGGGAGTTATTTTGGAGCTTTTTTTAATGGTTTTAACATTTTAAATGTCTTCTGGGGCCAAAACAAATTGATGTATTGGTTGATATTTGTAACATATCACGAAATTACAACAAATAGTGTAAGAAATAAAATATTTATATTTTTGCGGAATTGTTTGTACCCTTGAGCCTCCTTAATTCTTAATTGAAATACTATTTTTATCAGATCCTTGGCATGGTAATAAGTCTACAAAATTGTTGTAATTATTTTTGCTAAACTATTTCCATGACCCAAGTTCAGAACCTCTTCTGTAGTTGTTTCCAATATCTGAATATTTCCGTTAGTCTAAAAAGTTTGATACATGAATATCAGCTCTTGTATTATTTCTGGCTTTCTATTAAGAACTTGACACATTGTATAAACAGCTACCTGTTGAAGCCTGTATTTTACCCATGCACATGCTTTAATTATGTTTTATTTGATTCTGTTGGATGGAATGTTTTCCCCCATTATTTCTTTTTATAAGTTTAAAATTGAACAATTATGATTTGAAGCCTATTTTGTAAGTACTAGCATAGTTTTTTCTGCTAGAATTGAATACTTATAAGGTCTACTTATATAAGAAAAGTTTTTAGTAAAATCTAACAGTAATCAAAGTCAACTATCAAAAGTAGATCCTTGCCAGATTCAGGATTCCCAGATAAAATCATGTTAATATTTGTATAGTAGGAAGTTATATATATATATATTTAATATTATTTATAGTGAAAAATATCCAAAATATCTTTGAGGTCAGATCATACATAAGTAGGATCTGTCAAAAAACCCAAACATAATATATCTGAAACAAGAGTGTACACACTGAAATGTCTCGCCTTCTTTACTTATCATTGGTTTTATGTTGAAAGTCCTAAAAATAAACCTTTATTACAACTGTCACATAAACTTAACATTAACCAAGAAAACTAAACATTGACCAATGAACCATGAAAATGAGGTCAAGGTCAGATGAACCATGCCAGACAGATTTGAACAGCAAACAATTCTTCTATACAACAAATATAGTTAATCTATTGCATGCCTACAGTTTAAGAAAAACAAATTAAAAAACAAAACCTAACACTGAGCAATGAACGGTGAAATAAGTTCAAGGTATAAATAAAACCTGCGGGACTAACATATAGATCATAAAATATTTCCATATGTACCAAATATAGTTAACCTTTTGCATATAGTATTAGAAAAAAAGACCAAAACTCAAAAACTTAACTTTGACCACTGAACCATGAAAATGAGGTCAAGGTCAGATTACACCTGCAAGCTAAACATGTAAATCTTACAATCATTCCATACATAAAATATAGTAGACCAATTGCATACAGTATAAGAAAAACAGACCAAAACACAAAAACTATAACCACTGAACTCTGAAAATGGGGTCAAGGTCAGATCATACCTACCAGTTGGACATGTACACCTGGACATGTACACCTCACAGTCCTTCCATACACCGAATATACTAGACCTATTGCTTATAGTATCTGAGATATGGATTTGACCACCAAAACTGAACCTTGTTCACTAATCCATGAAATGAGACATCATATTATGGAAAACATGTGTACCTAGTTTCAAGTTGATTGGACTTCAACTTCATCAAAAACTACTTTGACCAAAAACTTTAACCTGAAGTGGGACAAACTGACAAACAGATGGATGAACGGACGAACAGAGGCACAGACCAGAAAACATTATGCTCCTCTACTATCATAAGTTTCAAGAAGTTGGACGAACGGATAAAACAGACAGATGAATGAACGAACAGATGGACGGAGGCACAGACCAGAAAACATAATGCCTCTCTACTATTGAGGTGGGGCATAAAAAGATAGCTGTTCAGTGGTTGGTGAATTATTCAAAATATTGGTCCATTCTGTAAACGTCCACTGAATCCTCCCTGAAGTCTTATAGTAATGATTCCAGTTCATTGAAATGGCTTCTAGGCACAGGAGGCAGACTAGGCTTGGTTTCCGTTATAGCACTTTGATTTATTTGCCAGCAATTTTACTTTTGAGTCAAAAAACAATTATTTTGTATCAATTTTGTTTGTTGATACATTTATGTTTTATTTGACGCCTTCTTGAAACTCGACTAAATCTGCCCAGATCCAGGGTTATATAGACGTGTTAACTAACTTAGGTTCAAAAGGTCAAACTAGGGGGTTTGGTTGTCAGTAGACAGACTATACTAACAGTTGGACAATTCAAAGAAGGCCCTGAAGAGCAATCGGCTGTTTTCCACTCTTTCGTCAGGTTGTTGTCTCTTTGACACAATCCTTATTTCCATTCTCATTTTTTAGTAGTTACTTAATCTGTCACATTTAATGTCTTCTTTGCTCTTCTAGTTTCAATTGTCTTCAGGCCTGTAGCCAGGAATTTCTAAGGGGGTGGGGTATTTGGACTCATAAACTTGACTGTAACAGCCACAATTTGAACAGAATGTTGACTTTAACAGTGCTTATTTGGTTTCAAGGGAAGGTTTGTCCAAACCCCCCTTGCTACGGGTAGGGTCTCTGAACTACATATCGTCGCTGTTATGCAAAAACCTCGTATCTAAGGTTTTGATAATTTTACACCAGGCAGTAAAAACTGAAATCTTTTATCGCTTTTTTAGAATTAAATATGTATGTTCCTTTGTATGCCAAAATATCTGATCTTTTAACCAATCAATTACCAAGACGAGCAAAACTTTCTGCTACTATATTGTATTTTCAAAGCTTTTCCTTATTCTTAAGCTAATATATTAGCGTTGAGAACCTGAAATTGATTAAACTCTTCCTGTTATAATGTCAGCTGCCGGTTTTGAAATACGATATTTTCGCACAACATAATGTCTCACCAATCCGACTACACTTTTTCGTCATATGTCAGAATTCGGATTAATGATTGGTTAGAAGATCAGATATTTTCGCATACAATGGAACATACATACTTAATCCAAAATAATCGATAAAAAGATTTCCACAAAAAATTGAGATAGGAGGTTTTTGCATAACAGCGACGATATATCCTTGTTTCTGGTAAATTTTCTCACAAATAATGACAATTGCTGATGAGTCATTAATTGAGGGCAGCATAATTTAATAACTCCAATATTCAAAATCTGTATAAGGTGGGATCTTTCTTTGTCATACAAATGAGTGAAATTTACGTACTAGTATAGACATTGATTGAAACTGAAAGGATTTATAAAATCTAGTACTATTGTTTCACTCTGTTTCTGTGGCCTGGATAATCTTGATAAGAGCCGTTAATTTTCTAGTGTGAATTTATAGTTATAAGTTTTTCTTTCAACATGTTCAAGGCCTTTTATAGCTTAATTACTTTGTGGTACCAGGTATGGGCTTTGCTCATTGTTAAACGACATACAAAATTGTTGAAAATGTTTGTTTACCTTAGTATCAGTTGTTTCCAGTTGCTACTCTATGAGGTTTCTCTTAATCACAAGCATTTCTTCAAGCTTGGAACTTCATTGCAGCAGTATGGTTCAACTGTTTCTCATTATTTTGCAGATTATTAGACTTCACCATGTTCACTACCACTCGATTGGAAAAAATCAAGAGCCAACATATAGTAAAATCAGAATAAATTCAAGCCTCATAAATTATTTCTTAATTGATGTCTTGTATATATAAAACCTTTAAATAGACTTATTAAAAAGGGATATAGTTACAATACTGTTGTCAAGTCATTAAAGATTGCATATTTTGGCATTAATATTGATTCACTTATAGGGTCTTTGCATCGGAACTAAACACATTTATTAAAAAAAACAGTTGTTGGCATGACACAGGTTATGTTCTTCTCATATATGTTATGATGGTATGATACTAAACCCCTGACGGGAAGGATTGTGCCTGATATTCATATGATGAAATCATAATCTTTCAATCAGTTTAATTGAAGTCTGGAGCTGGCATGTCAGTTAACTGCTAGTAGTCTGTTGTTATTTATGCATAATTGTCATTTTGTTTACTTTCTTTGGTTTCATCTTCTGACATCAGACTCGGACTTTTCTTGAATTAAATTTTAAATGTACGTATTGTTATGCGTTTACTTTTCTACATTGACTACAGGTATAGGGGGAGGGTTGAGATCTCATAAACATGTTTAACCCCGCCGCATTTTTGCGCCTGTCCCAAGTCAGGAGCCTCTAGTCTTTGTTAGTCTTGTATTATTTTAATTTTAGTTTCTTGTGTACAATTTGGAAATTAGTATGGCGTTCATTATCACTGAACTAGTATATATTTGTTGAGGGGCCAGCTGAAGGACGCTTCCGGGTGCGGGAATTTCTCGTTTCATTGAAGACCTGTTGGTGACCTTCTGCTGTTGTTTTTTCTATGGTCGGGTTGTTGTCTCTTTGATACATTCCCCATTTCCATTCTCAATTTTATTTTATATCAAATGTATGAGTAATTGTGAGTCTCCAGCTACCCCATAATTTAATCCAAAGAATGCAATAGTGTGGGAGATGCAATATACTTGTATCTCATATGCATCACTCACGTAGAAGAATGATTTCCCAATGGCTGATAAAGTTGAACTGGTATCAAACATGTCAAATATATTTTGTATTTTCTACCATTTATAATAACTCGGTCTAAGGAGGTGTTCCAAAAAATGCAGTTGATATTACTTGCCACTGGACAGAAAAAGATATCTTCTATTTCAGCATAATGCTCATCTGGTACCTCTAGTATGGATCCTGTTGTAAAAGTGTTGCCATGTGAGTGGTCCAATCTAAACAGATTCCTAACATCCTTCGTCTGTTTGCCCACCTCATTCATGTCTACATTAAACTACTGTTCTTATTTAATTAATCATCATTGTTGGTTGGTCAATTGGTATTATTGAGTTCTATCTAAGTTGAAGCTACTTTATAATTCCTGTTCTTGTTATTCCTTGTTTAAAAACATGTGTAAACTTTTGACCATTCCTGTGAACTCATTACAGTCTGTGGTTTGTTGTTCAACCACATTAACTCTTTCTTTCTTAAACCCAGACTAATCCAATATACATGATATACATGTCAATTAATTTGTGATACATGTAAAATCACCATCCATTCTTTACAAACTCTGATCAACTTTTTAAGAAGCTAGCCTTGTTTATGAAAACTGACATTGACAGACCAGACAGACCAGACAGACAGACAGACAGACAGAAAGAAACTGATCACTAGGAGTATTATTGTATTGTTCTATACCTTCATTTATAACCCTCAATCCTTTAAAAAAAAAACAATTCTGTGACCCTTTTAAAATATATTTTCTTATGGACAAACTCTTTCGCAGCCTGTTTTCATAAAAAAAATGTTTTTGTATACTGATTTAATCATTATTAATTCATTTTTAATGTCATACTGACCTTAGCAGTTTCCTTTCTTTTAACCAATAAATCTATTCACATACATGACATATGTATTCGGTTCTTCTTGAACTTTTGGACCATAGATCATGTAGATCATTGTAGATTCAAATGCCTGGAAAATTTGATAATAAATATGATGAATGAGTAACAATGCAATTGGTTGTAAAGTAACCAGTTATTAGTTTTATTCAGTAATTTTTCATAAAAAATATCATGAATATTGCATTTTATCTGACACAAATGACTAGCATAAATAAATAAAATTTGCCTTTACCATGATGTCAGAAGTCCAAGAGTTAACATATATATAGTTATTCATTTATAAAAATATTAAATGGAATAAATTTGGAAGTAATATTTTAATTAAATCCCTTTTATTACTTTTAACTGTGAATCAGTGTACCTATTGGTGTGTGAGCTCTGGGTTCCAAACTTCTCATTATGAAATCATAAGGTTCTCTAGATGTAGGACAGACAGACAGACAGACAGACAGACAGACAGACAGACAGACAGACAGACAGACCAGACAGACAGACAGACAGACAGACAGACCAGACAGACAGACAGACAGACAGACAGACAGACAGACAGACAGACAGACAGACAGACAGACAGACAGACAGACAGACAGACAGACAGACAGACAGACAGACAGACAGACAGACAGACAGACAGACAGACAGACAGACAGACAGACAGACAGACAGACAGACAGACCAGACAGAAATCTACTGATCACTTTAGGGCAACCTGTCTATCTAATAGGCCCTGATTATTTTGTATTTATATTCTAAAGTAAGCAAATTTGACTCATGAATTCAAAATTAATGTCATGTTCAACTGCAGTTTCAAAGGTAAATACTGAAATGTCAGATAAAAACATTATACAAATTGTTTATTTATAAAATATATAATAATTGAAATCTATTAAAACTAACTAGAGTGCACACAATATTTTGTATTGATAGTCCCAGAGATAAATTTCATAGACAGACATATTGACTTTACAATTATTACATGCAAAAAATATAGTTGACATACTACTAATAGTAAGAAAGTACCAAACAAGGAAAGCTTAATATGGACCAATTTCATATAGGTGGATCCAGGGGGGCCTGGGGAGCCCATCCCCCCCCTTTTAGGTCAGTCAGTGGGCCCCCCTTAGGAAAAGTTCTGGATCCGCCACTGCAAACCATGAAAATTCAGTCAAGGTCAAATGAACCATGCCAGACAGATGTGCACCTTACATTCATTCCAGACATCAATTATACATGCATGACCTTCTTACTGAATAGAATATTAGAAACTGAAGTTCATGTCTAAAATGACTATATGTGCAGATTTAATCTACATGTATGTATCATCACTAACAATAATGGGTCTAATTTCACAGTAGGGTTTGACTCCTAAAAGGGGGTCTGCAAATTGAAGTTTCAGTCAAAGTCATGGTTTATTTAATTTCCAAATTTGATAAAAATGCATGACACATATTTTCCCAATAAAAAAGGCTAGATGTTGTTTTGAAAAAAGCTAACAACATCACTGGTCTGCTTGCCATTATGCCTATAATATTCACACTTATAACTATCATGATTATTAGAATAATAGAATACAATACAAGTATGTGTCCATAATACATAGATGCCCCACGGCCCACTCGCACTATCATTTTCTATGTTAAGTGGACCATTATCGTGTGGTCAAAACTCTAATTTGGCAACCAAAAAAAAAACATAAAATATTCGTAATTTGGGATATATTTTTTGATGGTACGAATTTCCAGTGGTACGAGTAAGCTTTCTTGGTACGAGTTTACATGGTACGAGTTTTCAGTGGTACGAGATAACTTGCTTCCCTAAGGTTCAACTTGATTGGACTTCAATTTTATCAAAAACTACCTTGACCAAAAACTTTAACCTGAAGTGGGAAGTAAAAACACAAAAATACCGAACTCCGAGGAAAATTCAAAAAGGAAAATCAAAAATCAAAAGGCAAAATCAAAAGTCCAAACACATCAAACGAATGGGTAACAACTGTCATATTCCTGACTTGGTACAGGCATTTTCTAATGTAGAAAATGGTGGATTGAACCTGGTTTTATAGCTAGCTAAACCTCTCACTTATATGACAGTCGCATCAAATTCCATTAAATTGTCAACGATGCATGAACAAAACAAACATACTCAAAGAGTAAAAATGTCAAAATAGGGGTACAACAGTCAATATTGTGTTATCATCTTAATATCTCTACATAAACAACAAATGTAACAAAGAAGCACAAAAAGGCATACATTAATTTAACATTCTCATTTTGCTTTTCTTATACGGCTGAATTTATCTATGTAAAGTCTACCCATAATGATAGAAGGTTTCATTACTGGTTTAAAAATGCGCGTTTGAAATTCGCACCGGTAGACATAAAAATAATTTTGTCGTATGACGGCATACATAAATGAAGACTTACGTAAAGTTGATATAACAAAAACAGACTTAACAGTAAAAGTAATAATAATAAATCAAAAAATGGTGTGGTTCAAAGTATGACGGGATACAATGTACATAAGAACAGTTTCACGTCAAATACGGCTGCATTTATCTAGTATGTAAAGTCTACCCATAAATGATAGAAGGTTTTCATTACTGGTGTAAAATAGCGCATTTGAAATTCGCACAGGTAGACATAAAAAATAATTTTGTTGTACATGTATGTCGGCATACATAAATACAGACTCACGTAAAGTAGATATACCAAAAACCAGACTTAACAGTAAAAGTAATAATAATAAATAAAATAATGGTTTGGTTCAAAGTATGGGACAGACAGACGAATGGACGCACGAACAGGCACACAGACCAAAAAACATACTGCCCCTTAACTATCGTAGGTGGGGCCATAAAAAAAGAATTGCTCATCACAGCATCCAAAGCTGAGCTGAATAATTACATTAAATTTAAATTTATGCAATGAATTGTTTAAACAATTGCAGAAATAAAAACTAAATCAAATCAAATAATATATCAAACTATTCAATTGAGACCAGCAATGGCAACAAGACAAATTAACATCACCCCCCCCCCCCCCCCCCTTTTCCATCAGGGTAGCCCCTATTTTTATAACTTTATTTTACTAAAGTGTGGGATCTCAGTGGCGGATCCAGAAGTGTTCATATTAAGTGGGGGCCCACTGACTGCCTGCTCCAGTCTTGCTTCAGTGAATAATCACTGATTCTCTATAACCAACCATTTTTTTTCTGAAAAGCGGCCCCTGCCCTTGTCCCCACCACTATAAATCCGCCTGTGGATCTGTACCTAAAATAGCTGGGATTTTCAAAGGGTAAGACCATTTGGGGGAGAGGGTTGCAGATTTTATGTCACTTTTTGAGGAGCAGAAAATAAATATGCTGGTCCTGGTCTGGCCACCTTCAGTTGGAAATAAATATTCTGACACTCAAACTCAAAGTCAAAAACCGTCTCATCTGATATTTGTGCAAATTAGAAAAAAATGGCTAAATAAAAAATGCTACTAAGGTAACATCACTATGTTCCCAAAGGCGATCACACCTTTACATACTTATCAGATTCATTTTTTGTTTTTTGTTTGTTTGGCCTCACCTCAATATTTCGTCTGCACGATTTTTGTCAATCTACGTCATACCGGAAGTGAAACTTACAGCAACAGAACACATGACTTGTGAAGTCCCTGTGAACGAATGGTGAGAACGCATCTTGACCAGTTTCTAGAGTTAAATACAGATAGATATGATAGCATCGTTAAGGAGAACGAAGAAAAGGTACATATAGAGATATTTTATTGCCACTTCTCAATAATTTCATGCACAGGGGCTTGTTTAGTGGGTCAGACGAGGTTGACAATGACAGTAAAACATCATCTGACCCACCTATACAGTCCGTGATTACTCTGACGTCCAACGGCTGTTTTGCCAGACAAGCTTGGGCTGTGGGACGTCAGAGCTCGTCCCTTATTAAAAAGTGGAACTGTGAAAACTGTTAAAATATGGAAAACTAAAGGATGGCAGGTAGGTGAAACTTACATTATAAATGAAAAATGAACAGATTGCCGATTTATATAATTCATTTATATAATTCCAAGGTTGTCAGTCGACACCAGAAGCGACGAAGCAGCGCATCTATTTTGGGTGGGCAAATATCCACTTTTTGATAAGGGACGAGCTTTGACGTCCCACGACTCCAGCTTGTCTGGCAAAACAGCCGTTGGACGTCAGAGTAATCTCGGACTAGACCCACTAAACAAGCCCCTGTGTTTCATGCAGTTAAAATCCATTTATAACAACTTGCCCCAATGGAAAATCACCCCACTGTTTCACCAACTCATCTAGTCCGAGATAACTTTACTTGTCCAACTTTCTAACACATCGCCCCTCTGTTGTACTTGTTTTCCAACTTGCCCCACTAATATGAAAAAGTGGAAAATGCGTTGCAAATAGGTTTGACAACTCATTACTAAACAGTTTACTTAAGGATTATGTACCCTTGTGTTGATTCAATGTAAAACATATGGAAATTTTATAGAAAATCCCGTCTTCATCCTTGTACAGTTCATGATATCTCATATTTGGCAACTTGTCAGGACTGATAGATATAGGATTATATTGCATGCAGTGCTAGCATTGACTTTCTTAAATCAAGTTTATTAATGTAGTTATTGGTTAAAACAAATGTAAGTCATGTAAATATGGACCAGGGTGCGCTCAACTTTTGTGACTCAGCACGAGCGGTTTTGGAATTAACCATGTTCAGATGTTTACAGGTTACTTAAATCTTTTTGCAAAAAAATAAACACTAGCAAATCATAGAAAAGCAAGTTTAATAGTAATCTACATGTATGTTTCAAATTTGATAACAACACTCTCTGTGGATTTTCTATAAAAATCTTGGTTTACTTGGCACAAAGTCCTCTTTTTTATGTAAATTATGCAATGAAACAGTAAATAATAATGCTTAATGCATCAAGTTTCCCCTGGTTACACATATATGTACAAACTGACCTATCTCTAGCATGTCTAGTATGCATTATATCTGTAGTTTTGATACAATTAAAGTTTTTAAAAGTTTGTACAAAAAAGGCTACAGAAGGAGTCATACAGTGTAAGCCTTAAGATTCATCATCACAAACGGACAAAAGTGGCTGTATTCTCTGTTTTACACCTCGAAAACTCTTCTGTGTACATATATACTTACCTGTGCAGCTTGGAAAGTTTTAGCATGTTTAAGGCCTGGCATCCATTAGATCTTTGAAAGTTAAAGGCATAACATTTTGTGTTTGAGAAAGAATGAAGTCTGAAATATAAAAAAAAGTGACATGGCATGGTATGATTACCAATGAGACTCTTCTCTGACAAGAAACCAAATGGCACAGAAATTAGAAAGTATAGGTCACTGTAAGGCATTCAACAATGAGGATGTGTGTTCAAGTTTGGTTGCTTCTGCAGGCTTGAAATTGATTTATTTGTGCTAACAATGATTTATAGGTTCCTCCTGTAGAACCTTTAACAAAAATTGCTGTTTTCTCCTCAAAATTTACTATCAGTAAAACATTGTACAAGCTATATAAAAAATGTAAAAAGAAGATGTGGTATGATTGCTGTTTAGACAACTGTCCACAAGAGACCAAAATGACACAGACATTAACAACTATAGGTCACCTATTAATCTGGAAAAATCTTAAGGCATACATGTATATATATATTATTACAAACCACACATGCCCTATAATAGATATATAATTAAAATTATAATGTGTTTCTTATTTTTAGAAAATTAAAAACTGAAACCCAGCAATTTTATTATTTTGATATTTTATTTCTACTAGGATTCACAAGAAATGAAACATTTGGCAACTTGCCCCAGAACTGGAAAGGCAAGAAAGACTAAATATGCTAAAGGAGTAAAATGAAGTTCACAAGAAATTAGAATTCAGACATGTGCTGCAGCTAGAAACACTGAAACAGATATATGTAACATGTGTAAGTACAAATGTATTTATCAATAAAAATTATCAGTGTTCCCAAAGTTGGTACTGAAGGTGAAGGTTTACTGCTTATCCTGCTACATTTTTGTACCTTACATGTAAATAAATGTTTAGAAGAAAAATTTCTTACTCTTTATCATGTTTATGTTAATAACTTTATAATAAATTTGCTTTGAATAAAGAATCTTGATTTTGTAATTTGCTTTAATTAGTCTCCTACCGATGAAGTTGATGGGGACTTCCATGATTACCAAACAATGTTGGGACATTTTTCCTGACGTACATTGTATTAATGCATTACTACTATATGACATGAACAACAAACTACAATATATATGTATAGCAATTGCAAAATTTCTTCTGAACTAGCTTATTCAGTAAAGTGAATGTGGTCCAGCTGGCAAAAACATGTAGTACATGTACAAAAAAATGTATGCGCTGGAAGTTTTATCCCTGAGATTAATGAAATTGTTTTTGTACATGTACACAAAATATATATTTAATGTGAAAGAAATGAAACTTTTCCACAGAAATATTATAGTATCCTCTTGGTCAACATGGTCAAAGTACATGTACCCGGTACATGTATTTATAATAAACATTTTTATACATGTACATGTATTGATAAGTAATGCAAAACATGTTTCCAATGTCAACAACATACATGACATGTATATAAGTATGCATGATCACATGAATTAGTAATCATTTTTTTTATTTCAGGGGAATATTTTGCATATAAAATTTAGAGAATGAATCAATGGCAATGAATGGGGATAGGACATATCTTATTTACTAGAAAGTGTTTCCTGGCATTCCTGAGGAACTTGAAGGCTGTTTGTTTAAGGTATTAAGACTTAACTATTAAAATATATAGCAGGTATAGATAATGTATATACATGCCCCTTGAAAACATTCATTATATGGAAAATTGCCTTATGAGTGCTCTTATGTGTACAATTCTTACCAGATTTTTGTTAAGCCTGCAACTTTTGTTGCAGAAAGCTTAGCTCGACATAGGGATAGTGATCCGGTGGTGTTGGCAGTGGCAGCTAACTTCTTAAAAGCTTAATATTTTAGAGGGTGGAAGACTTGGATGCTTCATACTTTGTATATAGATGCCTTATATTATGAAGTTTCCATCAGTCACATGTCCAATGTCCTTAACTTTATTTTCATGGTTCAGTGACTACTTGAAAAAAAAGTTAAGATTTCTTTGTCATGTTAAATTCTCTCTTATTATATGTAATAGGATATATCTATATTTGGTATGTGTGTAACTTGCAATGGCCTCATGCCTGTCAGACAGTTTTCACTTGACCTCACTCCGAGTGCACCTCATATCATGGATCAGTGATGAACAAGGTTAAGTTTTGGTGGTCAAATCCATATCTCAGATACAATGTAACTCCTTATAAAGGTTAACAACAAAATGATTGTATATGTTAATTAACATTGCCATCTGTTCTTGTACATGTTGCCGTTTTCAAATGGATTCTATCTTGAATACTTTTTGAGAAAAATGTAAAAGAAAGAAATTGCTTCAAGGGGACATAACTCTCATAGGGAATGATGAAATCCTTAGCAGCCTCATATGGTAACACATCATGATGAGATCTAACTATTGTCCAAATAAGGTTATGATATCTTCAAAAACAACGAGGGGGGACCATGTCGAAAAAAACCAATAAAAGGGAGATAACTTCTAAAGGGGATGATGAAATCCTACACAGCCTCATCTGGTAATACTTCATGATGAGGTCTACCGATGGTCCATATTTGGTCTTGATAACTCCAATAGAAACGAAGGGAGGCCATGTCAAACAAATGCTGGATGAAAAAAAAAAAAAAAAAACAGGCGAAAAACAATAAGGTCTTTCCTCGCGGAGAGGAAAGACCTTAAAAAAAAAAACATGCGAAAAACAATAAGGTCTTTCCTCGCGGAGAGGAAAGACCTTAACTAGTATCTCAATTGTTTGTAAAACAATTGAAAGGTCTTTCCTGTAAAAGTGATGCTTTCATAATGTACTTTGTACGACCTTTCGTTTGATATACGACAAGCATACCTTCTGAAACTTTTTACTTTTATCACTTAATGACCTCATCCGCCTACATTTTTGAGATCGGAATTATTATATATGTAACATAGAGTAGATGAGCTTTCATTTGATATGCGACAACGCCATATTCTAGAAAGTTTGATTTTTGCACTCAATAACCCTATCTTACTAATTTTTGGAGGTCAGGAATTTGCTATTTGAAATGTACACATCATGACCTTACATTTGATATACAACAACCCTACCTTAAAAGAACATTTATTTTTTACGCTCAATGACCCCATCCAACTCATTTTTGGGAGACGTCAATTTGAAATTTGAAATGTTCGCTTTATGTTCTTTCATTTGATATGCGACAACCTTACCATCTGAGAAATTTGAATGGTTGCACTAAATGACCCCACCCGTCTCCCTTGGATGAAAAGGGGGTTTCAAATTTTCATTTTTAAAGTAGAGTTTATTAAGACCTTCAATTTGATATATCAGATCACCCCATTTGACAAAGTGCAAATAATGATGCAATATCAACTATATAAATAGAAATTATGAAACTTACAAAGTCAATGCAAAACATGAAAATTTCAAATTGAATTTTTTGTGTTTTTTTCCATGGAATGTTTTTGGTATTTGGTCAAACATTATAACTATGTCAACCTCTTCAATTTCTAAAACATTTTAAGTGGTAAGCTCTTGATGATTCAGAAATACATGCCTCCGCTTGCAAAACTTCAAACTGCATTATCTCTAAAACGACAATAGATATCTCAAATCTGTTAAATGATAAATGATCTACAGTTAAAGGACAACATTATAGAAAAAGAATTGGGACAATTTCAAAGTTCATCAAGGTCACAATTAATCATCAAATATATGATGCAAAACAAAACTTGAGAACCGGAAGTCGTAAAGACATGGGACTATCACCATTCAACTCAGGACCGCTTGACCTTTTAAATATCACAAGGTCAAGGTCATAGTATAATGTGAAGGTCACGGTGAAATTTCATCATGACCTGACATTGACCTCAAATTGAAGGTCTTGAACTACTGATCATCTTTTAAGTTTATAGTAGGTTGATATCTGTTAACTTTAAAGAGATATACACACAATACTATACTTTTAAGAATCATCCCGTCGTAACTTTTGAACAAACGGTCGGACTCTTTTGAGCTGAGTGTATAAAATGTAGAACTCGTCGAGAGGAACATTTTATACGCTGTAAGTATGCAGCAAACTCTTATCGTTTTCGTAATATGGAAGCTTAAAATTGCAGCGTAATTTATTTTTGCACTCTGTGACCTTTGACCTTAGGTGCAAATTAAAGGTCATATGAATTTAAGATTATTGGTGTAGGTCCCAAGTCTTTACGACTTCCGGTTCTCGAGATACAATTTTTCAAAAATTGTGTATATATTTTTAAGGGAAATAACTCCTTATAAGGGTTAACAACAAAATGAGTGTATATGTTAATTAACATTGCCATCTGGTCTTGTACATGTTGCCGTTTTCAAATGGATTCTATCTTAAATACTTTTTGAGAAAAATGTAAAAGAAAGAAATTGCTTCAAGGGGACATAACTCTCATAGGGAATGATGAAATCCTTAGCAGCCTCATATGGTAACACATCATGATGAGATCTAACTTTTGTCTAAATAAAGTCATGATATCTTCAAAAACAACGAGGGGGGGCCATGTCGAAAAAAAACAATAAAAGGGAGATAACTTCTAAAGGGGATGATGAAATCCTACACAGCCTCATCTGGTAATACCTCATAATGAGGTCTACCGATGGTCCATATTTGGTCTTGATAACTCCAATAGAAACGAGGGGAGGCCATGTCAAACAAATGCTGGATGAAAAAAAAACAAAAAAAAAAACAGGAGAAAAACAATAAGGTCTTTCCTCGCGGAGAGGAAAGACCTTAAAAACAATAAGGTCTTTCCTCACGTAGGGGAAAGACCTTAAAAATTTAACTGCAAGCAGGAGATCATAATTGATACCCCAATACATTTTGCAATGTAAGCATTCGGTCAACAAGCAGTTGATATTTCTTGAAACTAAAAATGCATCACTCAGTATAACATTCTCCCATTAAAGTTGATACAAAATATCTGGATGCCCTAATTGTAGTTCCTGAGAGAACTGTGTATTAACCTGGTAATCATCAAGATTCTTAAAATAAAAAGAAAACATCATGTTGACACAATGAAATTAACTTCACTTTTAGTACATATAAAGTGTGCTCAGCTTAATATTGATAAGTAAATTAATACAATGATTTAAAAAATAAGTTCAATAAAATTATCTGCAGAGAATAGCTTGGTACTTCTGCAGAACTTGATCCCTGAAAAGTTGGGCCAGGTATGGGTACTTCATTCAACCTTGTTACAGCTCTGAATTTGAATTGGGATTAAATGATTGACACAGCATAGGTTTCTGACACAAAACGCATGTGGTCAAAGCACAGAAATTCATAAAGTGCACTTCTACCTATCTTTGTCCAATACTGTTAATTCAGAAAATTTTGCATCCATTTTTTATTGCGATTTTGTCAAGACTTAAATCAATTTAGTTTATGATTTTGAGAGAAAAACCTGTTGAATTCATATAAATATTTAAAAATGCTAGTTTAAATTACTGGGTTTACAACTCTATCCCATTTTTTTTTGCAATAATAAAATTATCCCAATAATTTCTGAATTTACAGTATCAAAAACTTAAATACACAGATATCTTTTTTATTTTTTTGAACAAATGTATTCTTTTTTTCACAGATAAATTCAGCATATATCCAAGTTTATGAAGAAGATATTTTTTGTATTTATCAATGGACACTATTATTATGATTATCATTATATACATGATATATGCTTATGTCTGTCTCAATTTAGGAGCCTGGAACTCAGTGGTTGCCTTTGTTGCACATGTTTGTTTTTTTGTTAATTTTTGTGTACATTATTAAATTAGGCCGTTAGTTTTCTTGTTTGGATTGTATTGCATTTATAATTACGCTGCCTTTAATAGCTGACTTAGAAGTATGGGTGTTACTCATTGTTAAAGACCGTAAGGCCACACTTAAAAATATTTTGGTTTGCCCAAACCCTACCCAAAGGTTGAGACAGTGGGTAGGTAGGTAGGCATTTTCTTTTCTTTTTCAAAAAAAGAAATTGAAGTATCAGATGTTTATTAGCCTTCATGCCTATTTAATTAAAAAAAAATTCTTCAAATCAGGACAATAAAAGAATTTGAGTAGGCTGCTTTTTTCTCGGGCAAACAAAACTATTATTTATTATGGCCTACGGTAACCTATATCTGATAATTTATGTGTCATTAGTTGTCTTGTGAAGAGTTGTCTCATTGGCAATCATACCACATCTTCTTTTTTACAATAACTATTAGCTAAGATTTTAAAATGCTCTATAAAGGAATTTATTTTAAGCAGTTATTGATAGGTAGCCAGAATATTTAATCTGTTTGAACCTTGTGGTATTATTTCATAGAGATTCAAACACTTATACTTAAGTTACTGTGTAGAAACCATTCACTCAGGACTAAAATGACTTCGCATACCATTATAAGGCAGCAAATGTTGGTGATCTTATAATAAAAACCAGTACAGAAAATAAACTATTCCCTTATATAATAGTAAAATGTATACAAACAATGAGCAAGATTAGGACATGGCCTGCTTAGCTTCATGCAACTGATTGAGGTACCATGCAAACTGAAGCATAACTGATTAACAAGACATATCATGAAAGTAATATGTAGTATGGCCCTTTACTTGTCCTTCCTTTAATGGTAACACCTTCAGAACTGAGAATAGACTTTACCTGTACAAGATTATCCCTGTTTCCATCAGTTCACTGTTTGATCTGTATGATACCTTTAGATAATGACTTAGAAGACGTGATATAATCTCCAGTGGACTGCAGTATACATTGTAACAGCTGAGAACAGACTTTACCTGTACAGGATTATCTCTGTTTCCATCAGTACACTGTTTGATCTGTTTAATACCTTTAGATAATGTCTTAGAGGATGTGATATAATATCCAGTAGACTGTATACATTGTAACAGCTGAGAACAGACTTTACCTGTACAAAATTATCTGTGCTTCCGTTAGTACACAGTTTAATCTGTTGTTTCATCGACAATCATACCACATCTTTTCTTGCATGCTAATAATACTTTGGCATGTAGCTTAGTGACTCATATCTTCATATTATGAGTCATAAAAAAATACCAGAAATGTAAATCAGTATGCTGGCTATGTATTTCTGCTACATTAGACTCATATGTGGTGCAAAATCCAACTGTTGAAAAATCAAATCAGTCGTAAAGATTAAGAGAAAGCCTCGAAGTAGTTTCACAGTCTGAAAATGTCTTTGGCGAATTTCTCAACCTAATAATTGACTGAAATAACAACCTCAAAATATGCACCAGTTGCAAATTGTTTTACATTTATTTCTAGTGTGAAACTTACACATTCAGAAAGCACAATGTATATTTTACAGCTGACACAAACCTACACGCATACATATTTGAATTCGTAGATGTTTGATTTATATACAGTTTTTGTGGTACGACTCATACTGTTTATGTTACTTTATTTATAGGTGTGTTTTCATTTTGAATGTCAATGAAACACTGAACTGTGACCTTTGGCTCAATGATGGCTCCAAAAGCTTAAAGTATTTTGTTAATAGGAAGTTGGTCAGTAATGAATATAAAAGGCCTTGTACAGGCAAAAACGCAAGCTCATTATATTCCGACCTTAGAAAGTTTCATTAATTTTACCTATGTTTGAATAGCATTAACCCATATACGAGGATACAAATCAAGTTATAAAAAAACGAGGGAGGCTAATGAATACCAAAAGGAGGGAGATTGATGCATAAATGAAAAATTGATTCTTGGAAGTTTAGACATCTTCAAACATAATCAGTCCACGGTACCAGTCTGTCACATATCTTTATAATGGGAATGGGATTTCAGTTCGGCTTCAATAAAATATATCTGTATGCCACCAATGTTTGAAAATTGATCTACATGATGATCGTTTGTATAAAAATTACCCATCAAAAAAAGTTTTAATCAATTCTTCTTTGTATTCTCAGTAAGGGACTGTATATGATGTCCGTTTTATCGTGCATCCATTAAAAATAAATAAAATTGAGAATGGAAATGGGGAATGTGTCAAAGAGACAACAACCCGACCATAATAAAAAAAAACAAAAAACAACAGCAGAAGGTCACCAACAGGTCTTCAATGTAGCGAGAAATTCCCGCACCCGGAGGCGTCCTTCAGCTGGCCCCTAAACAAATATATACTAGTTCAGTGATAATGAACGCCATACTAATTTCCAAATTGTACACAAGAAACTAAAATTTAAATAATACAAGACTAACAAAGGCCAGAGGCTCCTGACTTGGGACAGGCGCAAAAATGCGGCGGGGTTAAAAATGTTTGTGAGATCTCAACCCTCCCCCTATACCTCTAACCAGTGTAGAAAAGTAAAAGCATAACAATACGCACATTAAAATTCAGTTCGAGAGAAGTCCAAGTCTGATGTCAGAAGATGTAACCAAAGAAAATAAACAAAATGACAATAATACATAAATAACAACAGACTACTAGCAGTTAACTGACATGCCAGCTCCAGACTTCAATTAAACTGACTGAAAGATTATGATTTCATCATATGAAAGTATATTTAACTACCTTGGGTTTCGTACATCTTTCTTGTTAGAAGTGTTGTAAATAGCCAGCTTTCCCTTCTTCTTGTTCATAAATGATATCGGTTTTAATTTTGTCATATTGACAAAATTGTATGAGACATTATTGGTTTATGTAACAATAATTGTAACCTAGCAGCCACAATTGTGTAAATATCCATCAAGGAAAAACATCACAACTGACAATCAAAGCACGAAACCGCTGTAAAGGCAGTTAATTATAGGTTGTGTGTATTTCTAGTCCAGTTATATCATTATCTTCCATAGAACAGAGGTGGTTTGTAGAATTAAAGATTTAGAGTTCTTTTGTACCTAGTTCACCTATATCTAGTCTACTGTTTACAGTATATTTTCTGTGCCTCCCATGAAATGCATTTTTAGCCATGGCCTTGTCAGTTTGCTTTAAATTTATGAGTTTGACTGTCCCTTTGGTGTCTTTTGTCCCTCTTCTTTAGACATATAAGAACTTTTCCTTTTCAATATAAATAGACTATTTTTAATTATTTATTGTATACACATATTCTATGACTCCCATAAAAAATAGTTCACAAAGATTGACTAGTCTCTGTACTGTGTGTATAGCAAGGACATCAAGTAACATAATGGTAAATGTACATAGTAACATGTCAACTTTTTTGATGACCATACCTGTCAACTTTCAGTATTTGCAGAGTATTTCCCCCATCGAGCTCGAGGCACCCAAATGGAAATTTTGTAAGAGCAATTTTGTCGACTATTTTAAATAAAAACAATTAATTCAACAATGGCTATGAGCTTGTTAATGCACGAAGAAACCAAAAACCACATTAGAATATATTTGAAGGGAATCCATGACAAATCGCCCCACTTTAAAAACAAGGGTACACACACTGAAATGTCTCGCCTTCTTTACTAATCATTGATATTATGTTGATAGTCCTAATAATAAAGCGTTATTACAACTGTCACACAATCTTAACATAAACCAAGAAAACTAAACATTGACCTTTGAACCATGAAAATGAGGTCAAGGTCAGATAAACCATGCCAGGTAGGCATGTACAGCTTACAATTCTTCCATACAACAAATAAAATTGACTTATTGCTTATAGTTTAAGAAAAACAGACCAAAACACAAAAGCTTAACACTGAGCAATGAACCGATAAAATGAGATCAAGGTAAAATAAAACCTGTGCGACTGACATGTAGATCATGAAATATTTCCATACACCAAATATAGTTGACCTATTGCATATAGTATTAGAAAAAAAGGCCAAAACTCAAAAACTTAACTTTGACCACTGAACCATGAAAATGAGGTCAAGGTCATATGACACCTGCCAGGTAGATCTGTACACCTTACAACCATTCCATACACAAAATATAGAAGACCTATTGCATTCAGTATAAGAAAAACAGACCAAAACACAAAACTTAACTATAACCGCTAAACCATGAAAATGAGGTCAAGGTCAGTTGGACATGTACACCTTACAGTGCTTCCATACACCGAATATACTAGACCTATTGCTTATAGTATCTCGGATATGGACTTGACCACCAAAACTTAACCTTGTTCGCTGATCCATGAAATGAGGTCGAGGTCAAGTGAAAACTGTCTGACGGGCAAGAGGACATTGCAAGGTACGCACATACCAAATATAGTTATCCTATTACTTATAATAAGAGAGAATTTAACATTACAAAAATTTTAACTTTTTTTTCAAGTAGTAACTGAACCATGAAAATGAGGTCAAGGACATTGGACATGTGACTGACGGAATCTTCGTAACATGAGGCAACCATATACAAAGTATGAAGCATCCAGCTCTCCCACCTTCTAAAATATAAAGCTTTTAAGAACTGAGCTAACATCGCCGCCGCCGTATCACTATCCCTATGTCGAGCTTTCTGCGACAAAAGTCGCAGGCTCGACAAAAAAACTGCCCCAACCTGGATTACCAAATTGAACTGTGTTAAATCCCTTTAATATTACTCCTGCCAACTGGTCCCAACTAATGGAAATGGGTGAACTCTAGATAAATATATTATTAACCAGGATGAATTTAGTAATGCCAATTCGCCCCACTTATGGAAAGAGATGTTATTCCATTGAATATAAGTTAAATTCCTTATATTGCATTTTGATACATTTAACTGGTTTCTTTTCAATTGTTATGCAAATAACTAAGCTTCAAAACTTACAGTTATTCTTCAACAATCTGGTTTTTTTTTTAAATATTACCGTTTTTTATAAGTAGGGCGAGATATGAATGTTTCTAACTCCAGGCAAAATCTACCGGTATGAATGAAAAAGAAGTTTTCAATTAAGGCTCTGTGGCCATAACAGCTGTCTCATTAGCATTTTAACCACTTCCCATATTTGCAATTAAAACAATAGAAGAAAATTATTCAACGCAAAAACAAAACTTACTTGTAAATATGAAATTCTCTTTACGGTATGAGTTTTTCTTATTGTTTGAGATTGTTCAGTAGTACCTGTAACTGCTTATACCTATTTCTTATTCACTTTTGCTTGATAAACTCACTAAATATCATATACATTGTACCACATCTCCTTATTTTCATAAGCATTCAAATGACATGAACAATTGTTATTCAATTCTATATAACAAAGCAAAATGAACTGCACCACTTTTATTCACTAGTATGCATCTTTTGGCAAAATACAAGCTCTTAAATGACATAATATATATTTATTAATAAAAAAATAAAATTTAGTATACAACTCTTTAACAGGTATAAAAAAAGCACAGCTTTGTCATAACTTGTGAAATCTGTGCTGAAAACATAGACATTGATGGTATTTGAGTAATTCCATATGTGAAGCTCAACATTAGCTCGTCAGTTGGTGGTGGACAGTTATAGTTCCTTTCTGCAGGCTAGGATGAATGACTTTTCAGGAAAACCAATTTCACAAATCAAAACTTTCCTCTAGATTTCTCCTACAATATTCATCCAGTTTAGTTCTTTTTGTTTTAATTGGACACCGCCCTGATTTTTAATTATGCAAACCATTCAGTCTCTTGCTTGCAAATGGTGCATGAGAATAGGATGGGTATGGCAGTAGACAAGTCTCTTTAAAGTGGGTTTGTGCCCTGAAAAAAAGTTTTATAACTTATTTTTTTTGAAACTTGTTCAACACACATACCTAAATAACTATAACATAGAAGAGAGCATCATTCATGTCAATGTTTTGTTCCTGTTTACATTGTCATTGATATTTTTTCAAAAAGGCTGAGGCATAACTCATGAATTCCTGTCATTACATCCTAAATTAACATAATTACTGCAAGAATAATTATCAGTATGATATACGTACACTATCATTGTACAGCCCAAGTCTTCAGTATATATAATTGTTGCATTCATTCATTCCTGTGTTCAGTCGTTCAAAAATATTTAAACATCAACAAATGAACTTTAATAAGGACAAGAAAACACTAGAAAAGATACGTACACACAATCCGTGTTTAAGTGTATTTGAAAGAGAAATATATCTGGTTAAACGATGTATAAAGGAGAAATATATCTGGTTAAACGATGTATAAAGGAGAAAAATTGTAGATATTGCATTACGATGCTTTCTACCTAATAGCACGTGGATATTATTACATATTTAGACTTGACCCAGTATGACCCGTACCTTGTAGGTCACCGCCGTCGTTTAAACACTAGACTACAGTCGTGTAAGACAATAAAATGCTTAAGCCTGTACTATTTGTGTGAAGTAAATGTGTTTGTTCTGTACATTTAAATTGATTTACCTGATAGCAAGGACGTATATCTATCCGTTTCCTTCTCAATTCACTTTGTCAAATTCTTCGAGCTTCTTCAAAACATACGTATTACTGCGCCCGGAAGTGAGAAAAATATGAGAAATCCTCGTAAAATAATGCTATTTTCAATTTTGTGGAATCCATTTTGTTATATTTATTATACAAAGATAAAAAAAAGTTACGATTAATAATGAATTTGCATATCATTATACGGAACGTTTATGGACTATTTTTTTAGCTGTAAATCGGTCATTTTGGCGGGAAATCATGTACACATACACACGTAGATTGGCTGGTACCCGATCGTAATGTTACACATCACATATATCAAATAGCTAGTACCCGGAACCTAGTACCGGGAACCAGGATAATACGTAGACAACATACATAACTAGAACCGAAATTGAAAACGCTTTACGATTTCTCGTTCATAAACCGAATTCCGCTTTGAATTATAGAAGATGCAATATTAATCATGTTCAGTCGACTTTTCATTGTTATATCAACGTCTGAACAAATTAAAGAATCTTTAGATGTCAGATAACACTCGAAATTGGCCCGACCTCTTTCCACACGGAATACACATAATGATAGTTGTAGTCAGGTTGACTGCTTATAATGCAAAATACACACCAATAACAAGTTCTATAAAACGAACAATACACACTGATCGTTTCTTTAGTCCCCAATGTAAATGAAAGAAACAAAAACCATATTATACCGTAAAAAGAAGAGGAGAAATTCGAACATGTCCGGATCTATTTCTGGCCAAAAGACCCCCTGCATAGATTGCGTATGAAAAGATGAACCTCATGGCTTAAAGTCGGGCCTTAAAGCACTGCCTTTAAAAATTAGATATTTGAATTTGAAGAGAAACATGTTTGCCATGCAATCGACTACTCAAATGAGGTTGTCCCGAAGTGGACGGAGAAAGATTTCCTGGTAAGGTAAGATTCATCATGCAAAGTTGTTATATCTTGTCTACCAACTCCAATGTAGTAATGAATATCAATGGAAACTATGTGCCATTTATATTGTCGTGTTTTCAACGATTAAAACATTAGATATATAGATTACTATGATTTGCATAATGTTCGCAAGGTGGCGATACTATTAACGTTCGCTAATGTTCATCTTTGAAAATTGGTAAACGCACTGATTTGTTACTAAAGTAATATTTATGATGTCTTGAATACGTCAGTTCTGTTTGGTTTGCTGTAAGTCTTACAAAAAAAAAGGTTCTGAAAAACTTGCAATTAAATTTGAACAAGTTTAGCTCAGAAATAAGTTAAATAAGGAATATGATACTTTCATAAAATGTTGTTCGTTCATTGCTGTACCAGTAAAGAAAGGTGTATTCGTGTTTACACATATATCAGTACATTTATTCATTAATTTTTTCTTTGCGTCCAATGTCAAATATACCATGAATATTCGGACAGGAACAGACTAAGAATCAAAACAGCTTTATATCGTTTTGCATGTAATTCCTGAAGTTGCGTATGAATTCTGCTACGCATTTCTCTGTATATAACAGAGTAAATACAACCCTACTCATCACCTTTATGATTATGTTACTGATACAACCTTCTACAATCAAACAATGAAATAAAATAAAGTTACAAAGATGATAAATCTTTTTTTTTTATTTTCTGAATTTAAGGAAAACAGTATTAATATTAATATATCATGGATTTGTTATAACATGAGCCATGTGTGCAGCAGAATCTGCTTACCCTTTAGGAGCAGTTATATTACCCCCACTTTTTGGTGGGGTTCGTGTTGCTTATTCTTTAGTTTAATATGTTGTGTGATGTGTACTATTGTTTGTCTGTTTGTCTTTTTCATTTTTAGCCATGGCATTATCAATTTATTGTTGATTTATGAGTTTGATATTGTCCCATCGGTATCTTTCTTCACTCTTTTACAAGGATGATAAGATGCGAATATGTTAAATATAAAGTTTATTAATTGTAGAGGTTAGGACTACATCAGTGTGATAAATAAGACTTTTACCGATACATATTCACTGTGTGAGAAAATTGCAAATTGTTCTATTAATCCATCTATGTAAAACCCGACATTGAGATGATTTTAAAACAAATATATGAAGAATTATATCTATGATGGGTTCCAGATCTATGCCAGATTTCTTATCTTTAGCAAATATGATGTCGTGGCATCCCAATTTAGGGTAGATTATTCAAAATCCTAATCTGTGGCATTTTTATAAGTTTCTTAATCTATTGCGAAAAAGATGTATGAGAGGAAATGTTTAAAGTAAGTGAAAAGGCTGCCTTGAAGTTGACGCCAGTATAAGAATCAAAGCGCATGATTACTCTGAGGTATATATACGACTACCATTGTTTTCATTGATACATGTGTTAGTATTATTTTCAAAAATAATTCAACTGCACGTGTAAAATGCTCGGTAAAATGTTATTTATGTAATCTGAATGGTTATTCAACTTTAAAAATAGCCAATCCTTGATATAAGTGTATGAACAATGTACTGATTGTGTTTTATTTTTGTACTTTCAATTCCAAGTTCCCTTTCCACAGTGATCACTGAGATTGAGAGAAGGTATTTCACTTCGTACCTTATCAGCTATTTTCCTACGTGACTTCTAGGTGACACCCCTTTTCTACCTCTTTAAATATTGAATTTTCTTTGGGTCAGTGGGCATAACTCTTTTTCGTACATATTCCTCTGTTCAAAATTCGATCGCTTTTAAAACTAGAGGCTCTAAAGAGCCTGTGTCGCTCACCTTGGTCTATGTGCATATTAAACAAAGGACACAAATGGATTCATGACAAAATTGTATTTTGGTGATGGTGATGTGTTTGAAGTTCTAACTTTACTGAACGTTCTTGCTTCTTACAATTATATCTATAATGAACCTTGCCCATTAGTAACAGAGAAAAATATTTGGTAAAAATTTACATAAATTTACCGAATTAATGAAAATTGTTAAAAATTGACTATAAAGGGCAATAACTCCTTAAGGGGTCAATTGACTATTTAGGTCATGTTGACTAATTTGTAGATCTTACTTTGCTGAACATTATTGCTGTTTACAGTTTATCTCTATCTATAATAGTATTCAAGATAATAACCAAAAACGGCAAAATTTCTTTAAAAATTACCAATTGGGGGGCTGCAAGCCAACAACCGATTGTCCAATTCATCTGAAAATTTCAGGGTAGATAGATATTGACCTGATAAACATTTTTATCCCATGTCAAATTTCCTCAAAATGCTTTGGTTTTTGAGTTATAAGCCAAAAACTGCATTTTACCCCTATGTTCTATTTTTAGCCGTGGCGGCCATCTTGGTTGGTTGACCGGGTCACGCCACACATTTTTTAAACTAGATACCCCAAAGATGATTGTGGCCAAGTTTGGATTAATTTGGCTCAGTAGTTTCAGAGGAGAAGATTTTTGTAAAAGATTACTTAGATTTATGAAAAATGGTTAAAAATTGACTATAAAGGGCAATAACTCCTAAAGGGGTCAACTGACCATTTCGGTCATGTTGACTTATTTGTAAATCTAACTTTGCTGAACATTATTACTGTTTACAGTTTATCTCTATCTATAATAATATTCAAGATAATAACCAAAAACAGCAAAATTTCCTCAAAATTACCAATTCAGGGGCAGCAACCCAACAACAGGTTAACCGATTCATCTGAAAATTTCAGGGCAGATAGATCTTGACCTGATAAACATTTTTACCCCATGTCAGATTTCCTCTAAATGCTTTGGTTTTTGAGTTATAAGCCAAAAACTGCATTTTACCCCTATGTTCTATTTTTAGCCGTGGCGGCCATCTTGGTTGGATGACCGGGTCACGCCACACATTTTTAAAACTAGATACCCTAATGATGATTGTAGCCAAGTTTGGTTTGATTTGGCCCTGTAGTTTCAGAGGAGAAGATTTTTGTAAAAGCTAACGCCAGACGACGCCAGACGCCGGACGCCAAGTGATGAGAAAAGCTCACTTGGCCCTTTGGGCCAGATGAGCTAATAATATGACATCTATGGACAGAACGAGTTATTTTTTCACGACGTATCATCATATTTTAATTCAGAATTAACGAAAGTATAAGGAAGACACCTCGAAGCTATAATATGGAAGACCCCATTTCGGCTAAAATGGGGTGTTCTTATTGATTGGACTTACTTCATCAACAACTACCTTGACCAAACATTCAACCTGAAGTGGATCAGATAGACCGAGGAACAAACGGTGAAATGATATATGAAAAACTAAAATTTTATTTTTTGAACTTCGTGCTGTTTCTTTATAATAATAATGATGAAGCTTATCTTTAAAGTTTAACATATTCTGTGTTAATAATGTTCTAAAAACTAATCCACAGACAGATATTGAGGCTATGAGAGAATCTAGGAAGGCAAAGTCTTCCTGACTTTTACATCAGTAGGAACAAGACAGAGTTCGTGTCAGCATTGAATACAACTATCAAGAACAGCCCACTATCAACCAAAACCGTCAGTGTATCAACAGCAACTATGAAACCTTCAACTTCAAGTTGGACATGGTGTTATAATCATTCCATACTAAGTACTAGTAATAGTTTCAATAATGATTTGTAAATCATTGGAATCCTGTAAGTATTCAAAATATACAATATGAAGGATACAAGTTCATTGGATAGTTGTAATAATACCACATTGCCTTATTTTTACATCATTTAATTCAGATTTGTAAAACATTGTGACAGATACAGACAGCTTGTTCTTGTTGTGACTTCAATTGATGTTAAAATTTCAAATGTCAATAAGAGTATAATTATACAATATAAACTATTTAGCAATGTTTGGTGTTCTAAAGTATCAAATAACTAAATCAGTTTGCATCACTAACTAACAAATATTCCTAATCTTACCAATATATCTACATCAATGATAAGTTATATTATAAAAGTCACTGATAATACATGTACCATAAATATAACATTGCTAAAAGATTCATGTACATTGCAAATATATTGACAATGTCTATAAATATATAATTTCCAAAGTTCACTTCTTTATATAGTAATAAAACTGGATATATGTTCTCTATGGCATCAAATAACAATGGAAACCTTAAACAGGCTTATACAGTATAATATCTGTTGAATCTGGTTTTATTTGATGTTCATCGATCTGTATCTCCTTTTAGATGACCTGCATGTTAATTGTTTGTTTAATAGGTATGACTAGTAGTTGCTGTAGTGCTTCACCCTACAATAGAAGATAGATTCTGTATAAAAAATGCAGCTTCATCAAAATGATTGCAACGGGATAAAAATAAAAAAAATACCTAATTGAGAATCAGGTATAACTTCTTGTGGCAAAGAAACACACATAGTATACAAATAACTTGAAAAACACTACCAAATAATCAATCAAATTTCTAATTATCCCAGCTGATATCAATAATAAAGCAATATGCCCTCGCACCAGAAACTTCTTGTAGACACTGACAGGTATAGGAATTAATATCCCAGCTGATATCAATAATAAAGCAATATACCCTTGAACCAGAAACTTCATGTAAACACTGAGACATTACTAGATACCTTCAAAAACTTTCATTTTGGGGTTCCAATAACTCCAACAATGGTGACCCTTTATACAGATTGAATACACATTTACAAGTACATATATTATGTATTTGAACAAAAATTTTATGAAATAAATTGATTTTGATTCAGATTAAAACAAAGTTACTCTTGGACAAGTGTAGCTTCTAAGTAAGTATTTGATTGCTTCAATATTTTTCCAATTAAGAGATTTGTATTGTATTTGGAGCTTGGCCTTTGTAAAATGTGGGTTTCACTGTTGCAAATTGATTTTACCTAGCGACACATGGTATAAAATTAGATTGAGAAGATGAATCTTTTCTCTATTTACAGGCTTGTTTTTCAAAAGAGTTTCTTTCAAAATTTGAAATTCATTGAACGCTCAAAAGTAAATTCACTGCTCTAAATTTTCTTTTGAAAATAAAGTATAAATCGTCAATTTAAAAACTGCATTAATATCATGATTTAAGGGCTGGCTTAATTAAAAAAGTCATTTGAGTGCACATGTTCAATGAAATAAAAATTAATTTAACATGAATACCAAACTGACACCCATAAACGTTTAGTATATGAAATCACTACATGTTTACAGTAACATATAAACTGATCTTTGAACTATAAGAACTGTACCTGTAAAGTAGGGCTAAACCCTTGTTTGTGCCAACGGTAAAATAACCACTATTTCTTGAGAAGTCCATACACAAAGGGATACGTAATTTAGCATCTAGTCTATCAGGAAAGTTAGAGAACACTGTCTGTGAAGGCACATGTACCTGTAATATAGTTTATAATTTGTGTATAAAACCATTTATTGGTGTTGATGTCAATATGAAATTTCAGAAAAAAGCACTGCTGTTTTAAACAACTATAATTTATAATTTATGTGTACAACCATTTATTGGTGTTAAAGGCGGTGTTGATGTCAATATGACATTTCAGTAAAAAAGCACTGCCGTTTTATACAACTATAATTTATAATTGATGTGTACAGCCACTTATTTGTGTCAACATATAGCCTCACTGTGGACATCATATTTTAACGGCACCATCAAATCAATTCCAATGATATAAAATAAAACTTCGGGACATTATGATGATATTCTATCTTATTCTGCCGTTTTATACATTTATTATATCTGAAATAAAGTTTATAATGTATGTGTACAGCCACTTATTTGTGTCAAAATATAGCCTCACTGTGGACATCATATTTTATCAAATCACTTCCAATGATATAAAATAAAACTTATGACGTTATGATGATATTCTATCTTATTCTGAAAAGAACACCAAGATGAAAAATGTTCCTACTATAATAGAAAAGCCAAGTTTTATATTGACTGCTGGCCTTTCGATGATAAATTGATGGATTTAAGGTGGCTCACCCCAATAGTGACCCCCGGTAGAATTTTTTTATTTTCACTTATTCTGTAGATTTTTTTATGCTGAATCCAAAAATGCAAAGAAAAAAGGGGGTCACCAGGCTCGTTTTCCCCTCAAATTGAAGCGAAATGTGCGATTTTGACCCTTTTCCAAACATGTCCACCCTTACAACAATAACGGTTACATCAAATTCAAAGAGTTTTAAAACCAAGTCAGTATGATTTTTATGTGAAAAAACATTAGAATTTGAAATGTAAACCTTTCCCGTTGTTGTTTTTGACTTAAAAATCCTTTTATTTTCAGATTTATGTCTAAATTTAGCATTTTCTAATTTCAGTTTAAGGCAAAAAATATTGATTGAATCGATTTTTCGTAAAATTTTCCCGGTAGATTTTTTTTAAAAACAGATATGTCAAAGCTATGAACTTTTCGAGCATTTTAAGGTAAAATAAAATGGGGGTCACCAGGCTTTTAAAAAAGTTACGAGCTTTTGTTTAACCCCTCTACCCCATAAGGTCTGATTTCAATGCAGTCCATTAATTACTTAATTGTGAATTCTTTATTGGTGGCTTAAATAAAATAATGTTTGAAATTATATTAATAAACGATTGCTGAATATAAATGTGGTTATCGTATAACTGTTTGTTATCAAGAAGCGAAACTTTGATTATTTAGGTGAAATACGGTAATTTTGTCTGGCGCGAGTTGCTTCCCTCTAATTTGGCGCCATTATCGGACCAGAGGAATCTCAAGGTCGCCACGTCGAGCAGCATACTACATTGATGAATACGACCATTTACATACATAACAGACATTGTGGTGAATATACAACGATGAAGGTAGAGTTATTGCATAAGAAAACATATATTTCGATATTTTAGGCAGCCAAATGTTAACAGTATCACGAAAAATACAAACTTGGGGGCTGTCTCAAAATACTCGCTACTGTTGAAAAGCACTGCGACTGAGACCTTGTACGAGCTCAATTTCTGTTCCATGTTTAATTGTTATAGCTGGTATCTTATTTATGTGTTTATCTTAGTATTTTCACCTTACTGGCAATTTGTAAACATGTCTGGCCCGTTTTGAGAGATATCCGTGTGCAAACCGTGAAACGGACGAAGAGGAGGGGATGACATCTAGCTCCTATGAACCACCACAACTGTCATTTTTACGCTACTGTTAGTGTCAATGAATTAGCCTTTTTTAATCATCATTTGGTAAATCTAATTTCGTAGCCAAGTTACATAGAGTTAGGGTCATATGTATGTGGGGTACCCCATAACTTCCCTTGGGCATGCACAGTTTCTACTCCCTTGTCCCAACTATGTTTCCCTTCCCTTTTACCCTTAAATTTTCTCCTCTTACTTCAATACTTCCATCTCCTTCTTCCAAGGCAAAATAAAAATGAAAACATGTATTTCCAAGATAACCCTTTTCTCTGATCCCTCATTCCCCTGTCTCCTTATATAATTACCCCTCTCCACCCCCTCTAATAATAATCAATTAAGGTTCTCAAGGGGTTTGGTTGACTTGTTTTTTTTTGTTGTTGAGAATATGACATAATTGGCCTAATTTGTAAATGATAACCTTTACAGTAGGAGGCAATACATCTGTACATCTTTTAAACATATATATATATATTGTATTTAAAACAACATTAAAAAAAATATTTTGGGGTCATTTTGGATTGATTTTAAGCAACCTGGTACCGATAGAAGCAGTATTGTCACAGGTTTGTATATTGTGGTTTTATTCTTTTTTAGTCTCATTTTCATGATTTTCTGTTAAGAAATTTGCTATATATAAATATAATCAATCAAATTAAATTATTGAAAAATATTTTATGTGTTCTCAAGGAAAAACAAAAACACTTAAAACAAACCTATTATCAAATAAACACATATTAATATACTTATATAGACCATTCTACTTCTTTTAAGCTCTTGTAGATATAAATTAAATCCAACCATACATTTTTAAATGCCCTCAAAATATTATTTTGAAGTAATGTGTTTTTATTTAAAATATTTACATGATATACATGTAGCAAAAAAATGCAGGTGACAACTACTTTTGGCCAGGTACTGTATTTTGAGTTGAAAATAATTGTTGCTTTGTGAATAGTAATTTTTAATAAATACAAAATTTGTGTATCCTATATTCCAAATAGGGTACAAAAAGCCTCAGCATAATTTATTCATGAGGACTGCATGAGCTGCATTTTCAAAATTAAAGGCAGCCGAACAGCAAGAAGCCTTTATTCAACCTATAGAAACAAAATCACTATTTACACTTGTTGTGCATGTAATTATATTTTGTTTGCTCGTTATTGATCACAACAAATTCTACATTATTTTTACACCATACTGGCAGGGGCATTAAGTTAAATTATCTTTGCATTGTCAGTCTTATCAAACTTGCATGTTCGTCCAAAATTTGTTTTCTGTTCTCTAACTTCAGTTTGCCTCTACCAATATTATTAAACTAAATAAAATTCACAATTAATGCATATATATTATTCTTGTTACCACCAAACACACATGAAGTTTGAATTTTTGGTGGGGTTGCTTTTACTTTTCTAGAGTTATGCCCCTTTACAAATTTTAAAATAGCTAATGTTTTGTTCCTTTCTTTAACACAAGTTTGCTTTATCCAAATATTGTGATACTTATATGCAATGCTTACTACAACACAACTCAGATAAAGTAAAAATTTGGGTGGTGTCACTCTTTTCATTCTTTACATGCAAGTGGCTGCTCATTTGTGTCCTATGGACACATTCTCCATTATGAACTAGTCTCATCTGTATGCTTTTGAATGTCAATAATTGTTGATTTTCTGACAGAATTACTCTGATATTTAATTTCAGGCTGCAAGTACATTTGTACATGTACATGCAAATGGAAGGAGTGATCTTGGAATGTTCAACTTTACTTGGAATTATTGGCACTGACAGAATTTTATGAGAAGCCAGTATCATCTAGTCTTGCAACCGGAAACTATGTGTAAAGTGCTGAAACTTAAGAACAACATTCTACATGTATATGCAATATGTGTTGCCACAATCCAATTGAGGAGCAGAGGTCAACTATAAATTGGAACTACATGTATATGCCTTAGTGCTGTCAAAATCCTTAAAAAATGCAATCAAAAGGACCTGCTTCACCTACCTGTCCCAATGATGAATAAAGATCATATATATATATTGAGTCTTATAAAAAAAAAACAGTGAAGGAGAATAAAAATTATGAAGATATAGAGCTGATCAGCTTATGATTGTACATGTACATGACGTATAAATGGCAACCATGCCTACGTTTATACTTGAACATTTAAATTAACAATTTTACATTTGTAATACATGTTTTATAAATTTAATCTCAGAGACATCTGAGGAATAAAATCAATAACGTTTCAAAAATTTGATTTAGTTGAGCCTTTTTTTACGCCTGTTTACAGGAGGTAATATGGTATACCATTGACTGTCAGTCATCAAAATGGTCGGCATATACTCATTTAATAAATACTAAAAGGTACATGTAGTAGATAAACTATTTGTGTGCAATACATGTAGTTTACAATTCTGTCAATTACAATGTATCATGGACCACATAATCATTTGTATGGTTCATTGATCAACAGTAAGTCCTCTTTTTCCATATGCTATATTGTGTAATCAATAGGTCATCTTCATGTATATTTGGTGAACATTAAGCAACCAACAATCAATCAATCATGTATATTTGGTGTATTAAATGTATTATAACAAATTAAAATATCAAATAAGAGGATGTGATATGATTGTAAATGAGACACAAGAGACCAAACTACACAGAATTAACTATACATGTAGGTCACCATACAGACTTCAACAATGAGTAAAACCTATTCTGCATAGTTGGTTTTAAAGGCCTCAAAATGACAAATGAACAATTTAAAACGATTTAAATGAGAAAACTAATGGGTGATTTATGTACAAAATAATGAATAAATAACAAAAATGTCTGTCTTGCAGGGTTTATCTGAACTTAACCTAATTTCATGGATTTGTCTATTTCTTAATTCTAAATATGTTTCAAAATATTTGGTTGATGGGATGATTGTTAGAGAGTCTGACATAGGGTGCGGGCTCATTGGTTGATAACATTGCGAATAACTGTAGCCAGTCCCGCTTTGGCAGTCACTTCCCACATTGTCACTGGAGGAATAAAATAAGAAAACAAATGGTATAAGAAAAAAAATGAATCATAATTTCCTGTCGATATGCACATCTACATAGTATGCCCTTATTATCTAAAAAGGTTTCAAAAATTCTAATGTGCGTTTTGAGAGACGATGAGAAACTGTTACAGTGCTATATTGTAGTAAATAAGTTCAAAGGGGCATAACTCCTAGAAAAAATAAATGAATCGTAATTTCCTGTTGACATGCATATCTACATAGTACCAAGGATTTGTATAGTATAGTACGTCCTTATTATCTAAAAATGTTTTATGAAATTCTGTTTGAGAGTTGTGATGACAAGAAACAAGACTGACTGACGGACGGACAGACGGGTCAAAAACATACCCTTTGCAACTCCGTTTTGTTGTGTATAAAAATAGGAAGATGGGGTATCATTGTTTATGAGGCAACTCTAAACCGAAGACCAATTTACATAGAAGATAACAATTATGTCCTCTTACGATTACCAATAAAACCATATACCACATAGTCAAACAAATAAAAGTCCAAGAAATAACTTTTTTGTATTTATTGCACATAATGAATATTTAATTTGTTCATACTGAATCGTCACTGGCAAATATTTCAAACATAAAACGGATGAGAACATATAAAAAAGTATCAATTATGTAAGTTATGCAAAGTAAGATGAGCTAGATATATGGATTGCCATATTGTTGTTGTTGTGCTGGTAAGAATGAGTGAACAATTATGCTTGGTGCATGTATAGGCAAAATTCCCCCTTTTGACCTTATGAGGCTTCGTATGTATACATCCAGCTGTTTGAGCACCCTGTATAATCAAGGGATCATCTGTCAGATTAGTCATATTTCTATGTTAAACATAACATTTGAAAATAAGCAGATGTAATATTATTGCCAATGAAACAACTATCCACCAAAAGTTCAAATTTGAAATTCAATATAATAAATAAAAACACATCATCTCCTTTTATCATCACGCATAGATTAGTTATACATTTCTTTGCCACGGTAAGATCAAAGACTATTAAATCCGTGTTCACAAACAAAATTGTCATTCACATTTTTTTGCCGCAATGCCATTACCCCACTATAATTATTTTCATCATCAAGAACTTTCCTTATTATCTTACCTTTTAAAAAAGCATGTCAAAAATTAAGATAGAAGTTAAAATTTTCCCGGCTAATATAGCGTTCCTGTGTACTGGGCGGAGTTAAAAAATTACCATCCAAACTTTTCCTGAACCTAGTAGTAGTATAGATTTATATATATAAAGTCTTTAGTAGTGTTTGTGACTGCCCGACGCGCTGTGGATGTTCCTAGAAAAATCCCGACATAGTAACCAAAAATTTTGCGGTCCTCCGCAAAGCATGCAGTATTGAGGAATTATATCAGGTCGGAATACTAGGCCAGTCCCGGTTTCTTTTTACCGTGGTGGATCCAGGGGAGGGTTTCGGGGGTGGACCCCTCATTTTTGGACGATCAATGCTTTTGAATGGGAAAATATAGTTGGAACACCCTCTTTTTGTCCTGGATTGGGAACCCCCTTTTAAAATGGCTGGATCCGCCCCGATTAATCTATTTTTATCTTCATGAAAAGGCGGAAAACAGCCAATTATTGAAGTGTCCTTTTATTTCTGCAGGAAAACCAATAATCATTTTTGTGAAATAAGTTGCTGGATCCATTAGTCTATTATAATAATAACACTTGCTCTGATTCACTAAATGATGTTTCTTTTTATTTAATTTGAACTCGATTGACATATTGATAGATACAACAAATCATCAAAATAACAATAAGCAAATTAAGTAATAGACAAAAATCATAAAATAGAAAACATTGGCCCCGAGGTCTTACATTATAGGACTTAGTCTAGTGTTCAGGAAATTATGGAATTGTGATACGACTGAGAAAGTTTATCAGATGATGTTCGTGCTCATTTATTGATAAGGTAAACAAATCTCTAAATGAAAATGTTCAAATTTGTTTTGGGGAAAATAAAAAATATAAAACTATAATTAACAAAATTTTGCAGTGTAAAAATATATCGCATAATGGGGAATAATTAAACCCATAAAAATAACTGGAAATAAAGATATTAAAGAGATTTATGACAGAAATAAACTGTTATAAAACGCCAAACGGATAGCTTGATAAGTACCCGCCCCGATGCCTTTAAAGCATACTATACGGGTTTTACCTGTTTTTGAAAGCTGTACGATGACATGCAATTGTTTACATCGCTATTATTTGTTCAAAGTTAATCATTGCGTCATGGGCAAAACATTTTCAAAAATAAATCTCCAAGACATCATTTAATATTCAACCGATATTTAATTCAAAATATGGTACGAAATGGACCGTGTAAGGTGAGAATGCGTTTTTGGAGCGAAGCGGCACTGTCGACGCAGTCATACATTTGACTTTGTCAGTATTTATATATATTTGTTTTAATGTTAATATGCTTAAATCACGTATATTTCTCTCCTTTTAGTCTTTTATGCGAAAAATGAAGAAAGCACTCTGAATGTCTGACCGTTCGTATTTCCTGTTTTGAAGAACGTTTTGCATCACTTGTTTACATCGTCAAGGGTGCTTTCATACACGCCCGCGTTCCAAGGTCGTCAACGCTATTTTTGAGAAGACCCCTGAAAGCGACCGTTTCCAAGGCACTCGTCGTAAGAAACATGCGTTAAAATATGCGCATTGTTAAAGGGCCGAGCCACCTTAAATTACTCTTGAGCTCTTTATCATAATTTTTAAACTTGACAATTAAGGAAAATATTTTATTCGCAAAATACATTTTTATTCACTGTTAAAGCACTTTTATAAGGCATATATACTGGATCAATGAAATCTTGGTAAGATAACATTTGTTTTAAATTTATGCCAAATTATGTATGCACTGTACCTTATTTTGGTTTATAGTATTTCTATCTAGATATAAATAAATAAATCAGAATGTTAAATTTTACCTATACTCCCTGCATTATACTTACTAATTTTACTGCTCTTTCTGCAGAATCTGAACACATAGCTAATATTTCTGATGTTGAATTAAATACTAAGTTCGTACAAGGTGTGGTTAAATTTAATAATGCTTTCAATGGTTTGGGTGACCTAGATTTAAGACACACTGATGGTTCGTAAATGTTCACAACACCACTATAGGATCCACAAGCTAAGAAATTATGATCATGAGAAACAGCAATAGACATTCCTTTTGTACATCCATCGTCTATAAATCTGTGAATACAGTCACGTGTCTTCATATCCCATATATATACATCACCATCATCTGAAATAGAATCATTAAATTTATTCATATCCCATATATATACATCACCATCATCTGAAATAGAACCATTAAATTTATTCATATCCCATATATATACATCACCATCATCTGAAATAGAACCATTAAATTTATTCATATCCCATATATATACATCACCATCATCTGAAATAGAACGATTAAATATATTCTAGAAATGTTAATTATAATTTATTATCTTTGCTAATGTGCATGTTGTTATCAATACAAAGGCAAAAGTGCAACACATGATATATGCATGAAGGCCATTACATGCGAAAGTCATGCATGGATCATGCAAAATATGAAGTATGCGTAAATCGCATGATCTTCACATGCAGTTTTCACATGTTTTCTTAAACGCATGATTAATGCATAAAGGCTATTTACATGCGTAAATCATATAGCATTGTGCTAAAATTATGCGGTATCTGAAGTATGCGTTAAACGCATGATCTTCACATGTAATAAAGACATATGTGTATCACATATTGTAAACGCATGAATTTTGCACGATTATCATGCATGGCACATTTACTAGTGTTTAGCTGACTAAATAAACCATGAAAACAATTTTCAGAATTCCTTGCAATGTATTTCCTGAGAAAAATGTGATGAAAATTTTCAACTTGGAAGTCATGTTTAAAATGATGTTAGTGTCCAGTAAACAGGAAGTTATTAAGTGATGAATCTGAAAACACACCACACGATATAGCTGACATATGTAAACCTTGAAACCAAATTTCAGAAACCCTTGTAATGTAGTTCCTGAGAAAATTAAAACGAAAAATATTCACCAGACAGAAGGACGGATGGACTGATGGATGGGTTGGATGGACTGTCAGAACGGATGTACTAACAGACAGCTCTGTAAAACAGTATACCCCCGCTTTAAACCCCACTTTTTCAAAGCAGGGGCATAATTAGTATTGAGATGTGTGGAGGAAAAGAAAATACATGTTCATGAGCAGACACAAGTTTTAATTCTTTTAATTTGGTCTTCAAGCATAGACTTCCTGATTCTTATGATATAGGTTTGGTGTGTATGACTGCCTAAGAATAAACTTGAAACATAAAGTTTGTAAAAGAGAATGTGACAATTAATTACCCCCATATGAATACATTGTACTTCCATCTTGTGAAAAACATACACCACCGACACTACCATTCATCTTCTGTGTATAGATCAATTCTTTCGACTGAAAATAGGAAAACAGAACATTTATCACTTTTCTTTTATGGTCTAGCTTTGTCTATTTTAAAACAATATCTATAAATTTGCAGATATTATTTTCTCTTTACACCTCTGGTCTTGTGATTGATTGACAACTAAAAACATCTTCTTATTCCATATGAAAATGTTATCAAAAACTGTATTTTGACTTTAAACTTTTTAAATTTTACTGGTATCCATTCTGCATGTTCTGACTTGTTTGTTAAGATATGCAAAACTTGTCTATATTGTAATAGTTAAGTCACTATTGTTACAGATAAGGTAGAAGGTTTTGTATCATTAAAACGTTTCAGTAGTTGTCTTTTGTTGGTGTGGTTCATAAGTGGTTCTCGTTTATAGTTTTTTGTTTAGATTAGACCATTGGTTTTCCTGTTTGAATGATTTTACACTATTTTTTAAAACAAATTTGGCCCATTTATAGTTTGCTGTTTGGTGTGAGCAAAGGCTCTGTGTTGCAGAACGTACCGTGACCTTTAATGGTTCACTTTTATAAATTGTGACTTGAATGGAGAGTTGTCTCATTGGCACTCATAACCCATCTTTCTATATCTATTTGGTCTATAAAACGTTTCTTTATGTATAAGATGAAACTCATTACAAGTACATCAGGTACACAAAAAATTTATATCTAGGTGTATATCAACTAAAAAAATCATAAAGAGTATACCTTGGCTGACAATAAGTGTATACTTCCATATAGTCCTAGGAATGCTATAAATCTTCCATCAGGTGACACAACAAATCTCTTCATATTTACTTCTCCTAAACCTAAATGAAAAACAAAGTGTACAGATGTTAAACATTATGTATTATCTGTTGATAGAATGTCACATAGGAAATACCTATTAAATGTAATAAATATTTGCAGATATAAAACTATGAAATGACCGTATGAGTATTTTGAAAAAGTACGCATCAGGAATGCTCAAACCAAAAAACAATTTGTTACAGTAAATACACTATACGTTTCTTTCTTATAACAGTTTGAATGTGTCTATAGAACACGAATGCCCAATCCCCACTATCATTTTCTACGTTCAGTGAAATAAATTAGAAAGATCATACCAAAGGGAACATGTGTACAAAGTTTCAAGTTGATTGGACTTCAAATTCATCAAGAACTACCTCAACCAAAATATTTAACCTGAAGTGGGACAGACGGACGAACAAACAAACTTACTGACGGATGGATGCACATAAATGGAGCATTATAAATTGGGCATAACAATAGATTCTGGCAAATTGTGATTACTTTGGACTGATTACTTACCTTTAACAGGAGGTACACTGATCATCTTTCCAACCATCATGTCATAATAATGAAAACCTTTATGTTTTGACCCCATGATAACCTCCTCTCCATTGGCACTAAAATGAGCTGAGTATATTGGATAATTCTCTAAGAATATACTCTGTATCTTTGGGTTATTTTTGCCATCAACCTGTAAAATTATAAGGAGTTACTAACATAAACATTTCAGTGATACTCCTGTTTGAACTATTTTCCCATATACTTAAAACATGAGTGATTAGTTTGGACATTTATTATATAATAAAAGAAATTTATATTAGCATCACCTTATTCATGACATTTTAATTCAGTAAAATCGATCTTACCATGCATAAACTGATTTTTCATAATATTTTTAATTGCATTCACCAGTTGACTATTTTGCTTTAGTAGATTGTTACAAGAATGTGTCCAAAGTACATGGATGCCCCACTCGCACTATCATTTTCCATGTTCAATGGACTGTGAAATGGGGTAAAAAATCTTATTTAGTATTAAAATTAGAAATATCATACCATAGGGAGCATGTGTTCTAAGTTTCAAGTTGATTGCACTTCAACTTCATCAAAAACGTAACCTAATGCGGGACAGACGACGCATGGACAGGCGAACGAACGGACGCTAAGACCAGAAAACATAATGCCCCTCTTCAATTTAGGTGGGGCATAAAAATGTCTGACCAGTTGGACAGTTTGGTTTGATAAAGCAAATTGCAATTTGGTCAATTTTTTTAATAAACTAAAATTGAAAATGGAAATGGGGAATGTGTCAAAGAGACAACAACCCGACCAAATAAAAAAACAACAGCAGAAGGGCACCAACAGGTCTTCAATGTAGCGAGAAATTCCCTCACCCGGAGGCGTCCTTCAGCTGGCCCCTAAACAAATATATACTAGTTCAGTGATAATGAACGCCATACTAATTTCCAAATTGTACACAAGAAACTAAAATTTAAATAATACAAGACTAACAAAGGCCAGAGGCTCCTGACTTGGGACAGGCGCAAAAATGCGGCGGGGTTAAACATGTTTGTGAGATCTCAACCCTCCCCCTATACCTCTAACCAATGTAGAAAAGTAAAAGTTATATTTTGGTAGAGAGCACCACTTACAGTCAGTCACAGTGTTATTCTTTCAATCTCAATGCATTGAGACTTTCATTCTTTACAAACATTTTTACAAAATATCCCTGCCATTTAAATTTGCAGGGCATTTATTGTGGATGTATATGTTTTTGTAATTTGAAAAATAATATCTTGAGAGTTGGTGTTTTCTATGTTCCTACACATTCCACTTTAAACTAAATATATCTTATCTTATAATATATCTTGAACAGTTCTTCCTGGCATTGAATTACATTTCTACCTATTTGAAATATGAAGAATTGTGAGATGTAGACTCCTCATTTAAATATTACAATTTACAAATTTCCACCCTTGCATAAATTCTTACTCCTAGTTATCTTATAAAGTATCATTTTGAAAAGGTTTAACTTTTTTGTAATTATGACAACTCATACTTTCCAATTCCGAATCAAATAAGTATTTCATGTCAAATGTTATATAAATTCATTGTTTACCAACAATATATTTTCTTTGACAAAGACATTTCAATATACTGCTGAAACCAAGCATTGTTATAACAATTAAATAAATCAACCCTATGTTTGATGTAACAATGTTAGTGCTCTCTATCATTTTATTTATTATGAGATACGGTCATTTAACATGTTTAAAGGATATATCTAATAATAAATCATCTTATCTAGTTGACAAATTAATCAACTTTAGTTTTGTAAATACATGTGTATTTTATATGCCCTTTGTATTTTTCGAATTGTACTGTATCTTTTCCTCAATATAATCATGGTGAACAAATTTACCCTTTGAGGACCCCATTTGACAAAACTTGTGTATAATCTTGTGTAAGTAAATCAATAACCAGGTACCCTTATACTTTATTATGTGATTTAGGTCTAAAAATAGCAAAGGGTATTTCCACAATTGAATGGTTTCCAATAGAAAGCACAATTGGTTTTGTTTCTTATGTCTACAAAATATTTACAAATAGAAAATGAAATAGGATAAAGGTTTGTAGTATTAACACTATTCTTGTTTTGTCCAAAATGAAAGTTTATAAAATGTCAAATAATTGAATCTTTTGTAAATTGAAAGTAAAAATTATCAAATCTTATACAAAATGTACAACAATATTACCTTACAAAATCAATTAGTCTATACATTTGCTCAAATATCATCCATTCCTAATTTTGACGAATTTCCCATGTATTTAGAAACAATATTGTATCCACAGTACATGGATGCCTCACTCATACTATGTTGAGTTGACCATGCTTACAATTGGGATACAAATTCTAATTTGGCATTAACATTAGAAAGATCATATCATAAGGAACATGTGTACTAAGTTTCAAGGTGATCGTACTTCAACTTAGTCAAAAACTACCTTTACCAAAAATTTTAACCTGAAGCGGGACATACAGATTGATGGACCAACGAACAAACGAACAAACAGACGAACGGATGCACAGACCAGAAAACATAATGCCCTTGTACTATCTTAGGTGAGGCATACAAACGAGAATGTTGTCCACAATATACAGATCCTCCAATTGCACTCATTTTCTATGTTCAATAGATCATGAGATTGGAATCAAAGTCTAAGTTGGAGTTAAAGTTAAAAAAGATCATTTAATTAGGATCATGTGTAATAAATTTCAATTTGATTGGACTTCAACTTTATCAAAACCTACCTTGACCAAACACTTTAACATGAACCAGGACAGACGGGCGAACAAACCAACCAACAAACAAGTCCTTCTTGAACACTGTGCTCCTCTCAGTGTATGAAATTCAGTAAAAATGTTAAACGGAAGATATTAAACAAACTAATGATGGAGGCAGCTTTCCCCAGTAGACATTTGATATGCATTTAATCCCATGGGACCAAGTCGATTGACTTGTGGAGTCTTCATTTACAATTGTTATACTACATAAACTATTTACAAAAAATCTTCAAATGACAAAATTCAAAGATAAATGATGTATGTTTCCATGAGACATCATCCCTTTTAAATGTCCAACTCCAAGAATAAATGCGTTTAATCAAACTGTTGACCAGTACATGGAATAGTTTTTAGTGCAGATATAAGAATATATGCAGATAAAGAGACATTATTCAGTAACAGTAAAAGTGGTAAGAGTGCACAATAAAATTTTCCAAACTGAAAAATCCATTATAAAGGTTTCATAAAAATCTGGCATGAATTTTGACTACAGGATTGTGAGCAATGCAAATTTCAATATGATTAAAACTTCTAAGGGGCTTGTACAAGTGAAATCACCAATGACAAATGATGCAATTTTCCAAATAACATTAAATGTTGCTTCAGTCCCTTATTTTGCAATCATATAAATACATGAATATGAGGACAAAAAAAAAGACAACATTAAAACATGTTGATGTAGAAATGATAATAATTGCCTTCAGAAAATACTAATTAAACAGATTAGTATAGTTATCTAATTTAACAATTGTTTCTATAGTTAAACTAAGAATAGCTTAAACATTCTATTACATAATTCTTCAATTTCGTTTCCAGAATGGATAGAGAAGACAGGAGAAGGTACCTAATTGTTGGCTCTGTGATACTAGAAATTGTTTCTCCACTACTGAGAAAGAATCTAGAAGACATCTACACGAGTAAAGGATTTGGATGTTTGCAAGATTTTATAAACAGTCTTCCTGTCAAGCACATCCTATTTCATTTGCGTCACAAAAATAGCAAATGTTGTGTAGACACTGCGAATTGTGTAAACCAGCAATCCCTTCCACTTAATTACAGCCAGTGGAATCGTATGTACACTGCAGGATCAACCAAACACAACTGTCATTGTAAATATACAGCAAATCTTATTGCCTTGAAAGATCTTGACCTCACTCTATTAAGTTTGATTTTACTGAACTGCTGCAGCTTGTCATCAGATGAAGGAACGTTGATTTCTGACCTTCGAGAATTCAAAAACAATTATCTCAGCCACAACACAGACGGTGCCATATCTGAGACAGAATACAGCACTCTCTGGACAGACTTGACATCATATGTTTTACAACTGGACCAAAGTAAACAGCATGACCTTGTTATTATACAAAACAGACCACTGGATGAGTCTCTGTGTCAATACTATGTAACATGTCTTCTAGATGTTCATGTTATACTTGAAAAGGTATGTACTTAAAGTCTGTATAGTTACTAGTACTGTAAACCAACTCATTTTTGCCAGCAATTTTTTTTCATGACAGAAATTAAATCCCTGTGAAGTTAGTTAAAATAAGGAATCAGAGAATATAATTTGGTTTACAGAAGACTTATTTCTAATGCATGATTGAAATCAATAAAATTTGCATACATTTACTAGTAGCTTGTAATTCAGTTAAATGTATGCATCATAACATGACAAATTTGTTACAAAGACTGTAAGTTTAAAACTATTCATGAGCCATACAATTTTTACATATTAAATTAGCATGAGGAATATTTGGGAAAGTGGGTCTCAAGAAGAAAATAGAAATGTAAAAAGTTACATATAATAGTAAAGATTTATGATGCATTCATGATACAAAATCAGTATATGAGCGCACAGTAACAAAATGAAAAAAGCAAAGGAACATTGATTGTATTGCTGTTCTTCATTGCAAGGTCCCAGAGAGGCCTTCAACATGGAGACAACAAACTCTGTGGATGGGTGACAAAACTTATAGGTATTGACACAAGATAACATTGTGATTTGGCCCTAAAAATAAAAAGCAACTGAAGAAAGAGGATGCTATGTTTGAAATGACGATTAAAAGCTATTTTGTTTTATTCAAGATTGACACAAAAATAGATGCAACATCTGCAGAAATAAGAACAACTATTGACAATGGTAATACTGAAGTAATGGGAACTATTGGCACAAAAACTTCTGAACTACTTGCTACAATGGGTATCAACAATGTTGTGCTTTTGGCTAAAATAGAGGTATGTTTCTTTTTTTATAAGTCTCCTCTGTAACTAAGGGTCTCAATAGTACATCTACAGCGATCTGTCAACTCTCAGGGCAAAGTGTGTTTGACTCCACACTTAATAGATGAGATAGATAGATTTCTTGCTTAAGGTTGTATGGGTGTCTTTTGCCATCTTGGATTGTAAAAAAACAGAGAATCTAAGGTCCAGATTTTCAATCAAGTTAACAAAATTTGATGCAGGAATGCAAATAACTAAATGTGAATTTGCATTTAAAAGAACAAATTTATAAGATTCTAACTTATAAATATTAATTGATGCTATGGGACGTACGAGCAAGCGCAGACGGCATATGACAGATTTTAAATACATGTTTGAACGTTGTTTTTGTCAGTTTCATTTGAATGGAGATAACAATATTGAATTTTAAGCTCCGACGGCATCAATTTGGGATTTGATGGTCGCAAATATCCATTTACTGGGGTCGCGTCGCAAGTAAAATTCATCAAACCCGTAATTGATGCCGTCAGAGCTTAAAATCCAATACAGTATCTTCTAATTTAGACTCCCATACCACCTTAATGTAACGTTTTTTTGTGGTATTCATTATAAACAATATCAAAGATCATGTGTTGCTGGAGCTTTATCAAAATCACAGTTGATAAGAAAAGGCTATAGAAATTTTTCATAGGTGAATAGCTATCTGAATGAAGTTTGAACGTAAAATTCAAGCCTTTATACCTGTAAATCAAATCCTTAAATTGAAATTTGACAGAAATAAACCCAATCTACCAAATAACCTGGCATTTTGTAAGTCTAAGACCAATATATATAACTGAGATTGCTGAAGAGTTTTATCAAAACCCAAGATAATTTGAAAAAAGGAATAGAAATCTTTGAAGGTGAGAAACTGAATTATGTCCAAAAATTACTGAGTAGGGGCGAAAAGGCCCTTATTTGGCCCAAAAATTACTGCAAATTTAAAAGTTATTACATGTATTCTTAAATAACTGAAAACCGTACTACAGTACAAGGTACTCAGAGAAACGAAAAAAATTTGACATTATAAACAAGTTTCCTTGGTAACAATTCATGATTTATTTTGCATAATTTGTAAAATTTCTTGATTTTTTCTTGTTATTCATCAAATGTTATGCATAATTTAGATTGAAAAAATATATGCACACCCAAGAAACAACTTTATATTTGGTGGGATCATGTCAAAAGTAATAATAAAGCTTCTGTTAAATTATTTTGTTGTTTCTTGCCTGCGCACGATGATTCCATCACAGAAATATAGATGGAAAACTGCATAAAATCTGTATTTTTCATCGTTTTCTTTTAATAAGTACATATTATGACATAATTGTGACGTCATCAAGTAAAAATCTTGATGTTTTTCTTTTATATTTCTTGAACCTATGCATTTCTAAACATAATGTGCCAATTTGAAATAGATATCAAACATTTAATTTGTGTGGGCCAAATCCAGGCCTTAATGCCCCTACTCCTTTCCTAACCTATTTTACCTAAAAATAACTGGTCAAGACCAATTTGAGACGTTACAAAGGTTATCAAGTACTCCATCCAACCTGTTTAGTAAAGTCTAGACCAAATTTAAGTCCATTAAACTACTGTTGAGATTATGTTATGTCTTGTCAGGTAAGTGACACTGTGTTTAGCATCACATGAGAGATGTGTACCAGATGTTTCTGTTGGATACATAGATCAACAGACAAACTGACAGAATAGCAGACAGATAAACTGTTGGACAACGTAAAATGCAATATGGCTGCACGAGTTTTGGGAATAATAAACAGAATTACTTTCTTTTTTTCAGGAGGTGTTACAGAATATGATCTGTCAGAGATGTCGAAGAAGCATTGACAAACAAGGTAAGGCAGACAATAATAGATAGACCTTAAAATGTTCAGCACTGAGGGTAACAACAATGTTATAAATATAATATATTTAAAGTTTTTAGATGGTACTATATTTTTATTGCCTTATTAACTTTTGCATTGTATTGTTTACTAATTGTACACTGGTCATTGAAATTTTGAATTTCAATCAGCTGATATATTAAAGACATTATGAGCAAATAAACCTAAATACATAAAACATAATGTGTCCCCTTTAAATACAGATTCACCTATCTTTATATTATAAATACAAATACAGGTTTATGTCAGACTTAAGTCTTTCATGCTCAGACAACAACCTCTATTATAGCTTAGTTTTGAACGTTTTTTGCGGCAAACAAGTTATAAAGGCTCTATTCTCTTATAAGTAGATTTTTTTCACATTGTCAAGGGTATTTAAGTACTTTTGATATTAGAAGGGGTCAAAGGTCATAAATCCTGCGTGTAAATAAATATAGAACACCAACACAATACTCAACTTATCAATTCTTGTCAGGACATAGTACAATGTAGAACATTGTTCTCTTATTTTCATCAAATAATTTTTCTTAAGAATATGTCTGTGATTTATAATCATCTAGCCTGTGTGTATGTGTTTTCTTTATGGTTTCAAAATGTACTTGTTTTGACTAAATAATCAATTATGTTATAAAAATTAATCAAAATTTGTTTATCAAATTAATAATTATATCAATATATACTTAGTACTGTAAAGGAGACGGTCCAGTAAGACCTCTTTTTGGCCCCAAAATAGCAGTTTTACAAAGTTCTTAAAATGTAAACTTTTAGTTATTCATATAGTTATTGGACAGTAGAATGCCTCTGCTACATAAATATGGACAGTTTTTGACATAAACACGCACATTTATCAGGTACTAGCACCATAAAGTCATACTAAATTACTGAAATCTTCACAATTCTAGCATTTTAGTTAGATTTTAGACAGTTTTCATGTAAAATGAAAGTGGCCACATTGGTGTTCATCCTTAATTTTGAAATGTAAGTTGTATTTTATGATAATACATAACATATATAAAGGTTGACGATGATCACGGATGCAGCCACTATCATATTTGACAAAAACCATCTGTAAGTGACGTTTTTCGGCATATTTGGTAGATTTTTCATATTTGAGCTTGAATCGGATCGTTTTTAAGGACTAAAATCAGTTAAAATCTCTCACATAAACTAACTGATCCAAATGAAACAGACACTTAAGAATTTAGAAAGTGGTCAAAATCTTTCGTCAGATGAACCTGAAATTTGAGGCCAAAATTGGTCCTTACTGGACCTATTCCTTTTAAAAAAGCCAAAAAGCAAATGATAAACCGAAAATGTATGTTTTATTTCAAATGTAATATGTGGTGTTTCTATAGAATATTACAAGGTTCAAGATTATTGGAAAGTTTAGGATTTCATTGCCCTACCCCTTTTTGATATGTTTATATGTTATACAAAACAAACATTTAAACTTCATGGATACTAATTTTCTATATCCTGTAGTTTATCATTTTAAGATTCTTTATCTCCTTTAGAAACAATTTAATTCAATTAAATATCTGTATTCAGTACTTATTTTGGTATTTATTGCCTCTGTAATACAATGAATGAGTCAGTCATAGTATATTGATATCTTCAATGTAATGTATACAATGATTTGTATAGAATTGTCAATTTATTTTTCAGACAAAAAGGGAAGAGCTTTACAGCCATACAATTTAGGACAGCCTATCTTCACACTGAATCATCAGATAGACCTGACATCAGTAGTTAATGACAGGAGAAGAGTAACAGATATAGTGCTGATAGATGATGGTAGACTGGTGATGTGTTTACCTTTACAGAGGAGACTACTGATCTGTCATACAGATGGATCACAGCTAGACAGTTTACCTGTACAGGGTAATCCATTGTGTGTTACAGCAGTCAACAACTCTACAGTAGCTGTTACACTGATAGGTAGTGAGTGCATAGAGATGTATGACATAAACAATAAACTCAAACTTAAATCAATATCACTACCTGGAATGTGGTTTTTAGGTGGTATTACAACTATAAACAACAAGTTAGTTGTAAGTGGTCACAACAGACTACTGATCATAGATCATCAGACAGGAGAGGTGGTACAGATAATAAAGATTGACTGTTATCCTGACAGGTTACATGGTTCTGGTGACAGATTATTCTACAGCAATAACAACTACAACAACAACAACCTGTACTGGTACAGTTATACTGATGACACACATCACACCCTAACATTACCATCACATCCCAGGAATATGACTACACTACAAGATGGTAGTCTGTATGTGGTGTGTGATGGATCATTACAACATGTGTCATTTGATGGTAAACAGTATAAAGCTGTAAAGACAGAAGGACTGAAAGAACTGAAGTATTGGTTGATATCATATAATTCAAACCAAAGAAAACTTGTAACACAAGGTGACCAAAAGACAATAATCAAAGTCTTTCATGAAATAATAAAACAGTGAAATAATCTTCTTTATATGCATATGTATATGTTTAATTATACTGGTAATATAATACTTTAGAAGAAAAAAAAAAGAATATTTATATTCAATTCATTATTCTGTTATAACATTTAATCCACTGCTGAGATCCTTTTAATCAATATCTAATTTCTGTATAATTTTATTGTCATGGTTTGCAATTTAAATGAACCAAAATCAATTTTTATTTTACATGATTTACATAATAAAGTTTCTTGAAATAAGTTCAGTTTAAAGGGCATATCTAATCCAAGATTTGGTATGATTACCAATGAGAGAATTCATTAACAGCTACCTTGACCAAACACTTTAATCTGAAGTGGGACAGACAGATGAACAAACAGATGGACAGACCAATGCATATCACAGACTTAAAAACATGACTCTAGGTGGTACATGAAAATGAGAAGAACAAATATGTAACACAGCAACAAGTGACAACCACTAAATTGCAGGCTCCTGACTTGGGACAGGCACAGATACAGAATGTAGTTAGTTTTATTAAATATTTAAAGTAGCATTTAAGATCATAATTACTACTATAAACATGATGTTGAGCTGCCATAAATAAAATTGTAACTAGATGCGCCGCAGGTCGCAGCTTTATACGACTGCAGAGGTTGAACCCTGAACGGTTGGGGCAAGTATGGACACAACATTCAAGCTGGATTCAGCTTTAAATTTGAATTGTGATTAAATAGTTGACACAGTAAAGTTTCTGACACAGAATGAATGTGGTCTAATGAACTTAAATTTTTGTTTTGCCTTTGAGCAATTCACTATGCTGTTGAATATAAACAAAAATATCTCAAAAAAATGTTTTAAGAAACTTTCTTTTTATTCATGAAATCTGAAATGAGAAAAATTGAACCCCCAAAAAAAACTTTTTTTTACATCCCCGTTTTCCTTTTTCCAAAACATATTTCAATTCAAATTTCTAATGGAGTTTGCAACAATAACTACTCATTTAAATACATCATAAAATGTTAAAATGTAAATAAAAGTGCTTGTTATCACTGAATGGTAAAGATTGTTTTAATTTATCAGTTGGTAGTAAAAGTGAATATACATTGTATATTGTATAAAACAATGATTTAAGTTGATTCAACTACTATTCTGGACAAAGAAAGATAACTCCAATTGAAAATTTCTTACTATTGCGCAATATTGTGCAATTAGATATTTCTTGCTATTGCGCAGTATTGTGCAATTAGATATTTCTTGCTATTGCACAATACTGTGCAATTGAAAATATTTGCTATTGCACAACACTGTGCAATTGAAGATTTTTTGCTATTGCACAATACTGTGCAATTGAGAATTTATTGCTATTGCCCAAAACTGTGCAATTGAAGATTTCTTGCTATTGCTGAATACTGTGCAATTGAAAATTTCTTGCTATTGCACAATACTTAATATAATAATTTTAGATCCTGATTTGGACCAACTTGACAACTGGGCCCATAATCAAAAATCTAAGTACATGTTTAGATTCAGTATATCAAAGAAGCCCAAGCATTCAATTTTTGTTAAAATCAGACTTAGTTTAATTTTGGACCCTTTGCACTTTAATGTAGACCAATTTAAAGATGGGACCAAAAATTAAGAATCTACATACACAGGTAGATTTGGCATATTAAAGAACCCCAATTATTCAATTTTTGATGAAATCAAACAAAGTTTAATTTGGACCCTGATTTGGACCAACTTGAAAACTGGGCCAATAATCAACAAGAGTGCACACACTGAAATGTCTCGCCTTCTTTTCTAATAATTGATAATATGTTAATAGTCCTAAATATAAAGCTTTATTACAACTGTCACATAAACTTCACATTAACCAAGAACGCTAAACATTGACCAATGAACCATGAAATTAAGGTCAAGGTCAGATGAACCATTTCAGAAAGACATGTACAGCTACCAATTCTTTCATACAACAAATATAGTTGACCTACTGCTTATAGTTTAAGAAAAACAGACCAAAACATTAAAACTTAACACTGAGCAATGAACCATGAAAATGAGGTCAAGGTTAAATAAAACCTGCGCGACTAATATATAGATCATAAAATATTTCCATACACCAAATATAGATAACATATTGCAAATAGTATAAGAAAAAAAGACCAAAACTAAAAAATTTTACTTTGACAACTGAACCATATAAATGAGGTCAAGGTCAGACGACACCTGCCAGCTAGACATGTACACCTTACAATTCTACTATACACCAAATATAGAAGACCTATTGCATATAGTATGAAAAACACAGACCAAAACACAACCAAATGCTCCGCAGGGCGAAGCTTTCTACGACCACAGAGGTTGAACCCTGAACGGTTGGGGCAAGTATGGACACCACATTCAAGCTGGATTCAGCTCTAAATTTGGATTGTGATTAAATAGATGACACAGAATAGGTTTCTGACACAGAATGAATGTGTTCTAATGAACTTAACATTTTTATTTTCTCTTAGAGCAATGCACTATGCTGTTGAATATTAATCCTACCAAAAAAATGTTTGAAGAAATTTTCTTTTTATTTATGAAATTTCAAATGAGAAAAATTGAACCCAATTTTTTTAATCACATCCCCCTTTCCCTTATTCCAAAACTAATCTCAATTAAAATTTCTAATGGAGTTTGCAACAATAACTACTCATTTAAATACATCATAAAATATTAAGATTTAAAAAAAACAGCTTGTTATCACTGAATGGTAAAGATTATTTTAATTTATCAGTTGGTAGTAAAAAGTGAATATACATTGTATATTGTATATAACAAAGATTTAAGTTGATTCTGGACAAAGAAAGATAACTCCAATTAAAAAAAAATCTTGCTATTGCACAATATTGTGCAATTAGATATTTCTTGCTTACTATTCTGGACAAAGAAAGATAACTCTAATTAAAAAAAAATTGCTATTTCACAATATTTTGCAATTAGATATTTCTTGACATTGCGCAATACTGTGCAATTGAAAAGACTTGCTATTGCACAATACTTAATATAATAATTTTAGATCCTGATTTGGACCAACTTGAAAACTGGGCCCATAATCAAAAATCTAAGTACATGTTTGGATTCAGCATATCAAAGAACCCCAAGATTTCAATTTTTGTTAAAATCAAACTAAGTTTAATTTTGGACCCTTTGGACTTTAATGTAGACCAATTTGAAAACAGGACCAAAAATGAAGAATCCACATACACAGTTAGATTTGGCATATCAAAGAACCCCATTTATTCAATTTTTGATGAAATCAAACAAAGTTTAATTTTGGACCCCGATTTGGACCAACTTGAAAACTGGGCCAATAATCAAGAATCTAAGTACATTTTTAGATTCAGCATATCAAAGAACCCAACCCATTCATTTTTTGTCAAAATCAAACTAAGTTTAATTTTGGACCATTTGGACCTTAATGTAGACCAATTTGAAAACGGGACCAAAAGTTAAGAATCTACATACACAGTTAGATTCCGCATATCAAAGAACCCCAATTATTCAATTTTGATGAAATCAAACAAAGTTTAATTTTGGACCCTTTGGGCCCCTTATTCTGTTGGGACCAAAACTCCCAAAATCAATACCAACCTTTCTTTTATGGTCATAAACCTTGTGTTTAAATTTCATAGATTTCTATTTACTTATACTAACGTTATGGTGCGAAAACCAAGAAAAATGCTTATTTGGTCCGAGACCACAATTGTCGTCCCTTGATTTTCGTTGTTCACGAATATAGTCCCTAGTGTTAACAGTGGGTTACTTGCCAATAATTTTTATACCCCTTCCAAATTTATTTCTTCGAGTTTAATGCCTCAAATTGTAAGTAGGGGGGTGAAATTACACTGTAAAAAAATTTGGGTCCAGAATTTTACAGGAAAGTAGTGATTTGGTCCAGCTGAAAAAGGTTAAAAATTAGCACTTCGGAAGCTGTCAAAAGATTTCATGACACCCTAAACCCAAAATTGTCCATAATTTGAGTTAGAGGCGATGAAGTTTTCTATAATTTTGATATAATTTGTCCCAAAAATAGTACAACACACTGTAAAAGTTTCATTTGGAAAGCGCAGGTGGGATTTTTTTTATTTTCATTTATGTTCTAAAAGAAATGCACTACGAATTGATTGTGTTCTCGGACCTAAGAGGTGAAGTCTGTAAATATAGAATCTGTACTTTGGCAACTTCCCTAAATGATTTGGTGGTGTCACTTTGTCAAATAGCATGAAACTAAAGGATTTAAACTTTTATTTTATAGAATTTCTGCAAAAATGACCAATTTTGGCATTTTATGGTCAAAATAGGCATTTCAAGGCTTTTTCAATATTGATGCATTCATGGCATCCTGACTTTCTATCTGACAGGTTTTAATGTGTCAATACTTGTGTTTATATGCCTTTATCTAGTACTTTTACTTGTTTATGAACTCAGAATCTACAGAAAAGAAGGTTATTTCAGATAATATGTACAAAATGTGTTGTATAAATGACCCTTGTCTAACGCCCTGTTTGGATGAAGTCAAAAGTGGGGTTCTTGGTACATAAAATTTGAAGTCTACAATAAAGACCTCACTAAATTTGTATCAAAAGCACTTTACAATGTCTAATGTACCTGTTCCATTTCACATAATATCTGTCTTTTCTTCTGTAGGATAGCAAGTGGTTTAAATATAAGCCTGTTGAGACTAAAATTGCATTCAAGTTTTTCATTAAAAAGGTAAAAATCTTTGTATCAGACCATAATGTCTGTAAGAAAAGTTAATTGCAAGAGCCTTTTTGTGCTCAGATTTGTTGTATCATGTCACATGAGTATAGAAATGATAAAAAGGACACAATTTTTTATTTCTTATAGCCTCAATATGCATTTTTTAATGTAAATATGTGGCACGGCTTAAATTGACCCTTATTTTTTTCCAGTCTTGCTTGGCTTAAGACCCTTTTAAAGTAATATGATATGCTATTTGTAACTTTTCTTTCTATTTAAAGTACATTCAATACATATGTAAGGATTATTTATAACCAAAAAGCTTCACAAATTTAAAATTGCTGGAATATATTACATCTTCATGTAAGGCCCCCTTTCATTGAAAAACCTCAATTTTTAGGCCCAGGCTGATATAAATTTAACTTTTGAATAATTATGCTAAGTCTGATAAATCAAATGAGTACTCTATTGCTTTAAGTACATAATAAATAATATATAAGGGCATTTGAAAAGTATTTTTTTGCATTATTTTAATTTTCAAAGCCCAAAATGTTGATAGTTGAAATTTTTCAATTTTAACGTCAAAATTTAACACGCAAATATGAGTATAGAATTTAACATAGTGTCTATAATATATATCCTATTGTTATGAAACTTTGCAAGCAGTGTTATAATTTATTAAGCTTTGGTCATATGAAGTTTTTTTAAGATTTGTCAACTCTTTCTATCCTATTAGGTCCGAGACCACAATTGTCGTCCCTTGATTTTCGTTGTTCACGAATATACTATATAGTCCCTAGTGTTAACAGTGGGTTACTTGCCAATAATTTTTATACCCCTTCCAAATTTATTTCTTCCGAGTTTAATGCCTCAAATTGTAAGTAGGGGGGTGAAATTACACTGTAAAAAAATTTGGGTCCAGAATTTTACAGGAAAGTAGTGATTTGGTCCAGCTGAAAAAGGTTAAAAATTAGCACTTCGGAAGCTGTCAAAAGATTTCATGACACCCTAAACCCAAAATTGTCCATAATTTGAGTTAGAGGCGATGAAGTTTTCTATAATTTTGATATAATTTGTCCCAAAAATAGTACAACACACTGTAAAAGTTTCATTTGGAAAGCGCAGGTGGGATTTTTTTTATTTTCATTTATGTTCTAAAAGAAATGCACTACGAATTGATTGTGTTCTCGGACCTAAGAGGTGAAGTCTGTAAATATAGAATCTGTACTTTGGCAACTTCCCTAAATGATTTGGTGGTGTCACTTTGTCAAATAGCATGAAACTAAAGGATTTAAACTTTTATTTTATAGAATTTCTGCAAAAATGACCAATTTTGGCATTTTATGGTCAAAATAGGCATTTCAAGGCTTTTTCAATATTGATGCATTCATGGCATCCTGACTTTCTATCTGACAGGTTTTAATGTGTCAATACTTGTGTTTATATGCCTTTATCTAGTACTTTTACTTGTTTATGAACTCAGAATCTACAGAAAAGAAGGTTATTTCAGATAATATGTACAAAATGTGTTGTATAAATGACCCTTGTCTAACGCCCTGTTTGGATGAAGTCAAAAGTGGGGTTCTTGGTACATAAAATTTGAAGTCTACAATAAAGACCTCACTAAATTTGTATCAAAAGCACTTTACAATGTCTAATGTACCTGTTCCATTTCACATAATATCTGTCTTTTCTTCTGTAGGATAGCAAGTGGTTTAAATATAAGCCTGTTGAGACTAAAATTGCATTCAAGTTTTTCATTAAAAAGGTAAAAATCTTTGTATCAGACCATAATGTCTGTAAGAAAAGTTAATTGCAAGAGCCTTTTTGTGCTCAGATTTGTTGTATCATGTCACATGAGTATAGAAATGATAAAAAGGACACAATTTTTTATTTCTTATAGCCTCAATATGCATTTTTTAATGTAAATATGTGGCACGGCTTAAATTGACCCTTATTTTTTTCCAGTCTTGCTTGGCTTAAGACCCTTTTAAAGTAATATGATATGCTATTTGTAACTTTTCTTTCTATTTAAAGTACATTCAATACATATGTAAGGATTATTTATAACCAAAAAGCTTCACAAATTTAAAATTGCTGGAATATATTACATCTTCATGTAAGGCCCCCTTTCATTGAAAAACCTCAATTTTTAGGCCCAGGCTGATATAAATTTAACTTTTGAATAATTATGCTAAGTCTGATAAATCAAATGAGTACTCTATTGCTTTAAGTACATAATAAATAATATATAAGGGCATTTGAAAAGTATTTTTTTGCATTATTTTAATTTTCAAAGCCCAAAATGTTGATAGTTGAAATTTTTCAATTTTAACGTCAAAATTTAACACGCAAATATGAGTATAGAATTTAACATAGTGTCTATAATATATATCCTATTGTTATGAAACTTTGCAAGCAGTGTTATAATTTATTAAGCTTTGGTCATATGAAGTTTTTTTAAGATTTGTCAACTCTTTCTATCCTATTAGGTCCGAGACCACAATTGTCGTCCCTTGATTTTCGTTGTTCACGAATATACTATATAGTCCCTAGTGTTAACAGTGGGTTACTTGCCAATAATTTTTATACCCCTTCCAAATTTATTTCTTCCGAGTTTAATGCCTCAAATTGTAAGTAGGGGGGTGAAATTACACTGTAAAAAAATTTGGGTCCAGAATTTTACAGGAAAGTAGTGATTTGGTCCAGCTGAAAAAGGTTAAAAATTAGCACTTCGGAAGCTGTCAAAAGATTTCATGACACCCTAAACCCAAAATTGTCCATAATTTGAGTTAGAGGCGATGAAGTTTTCTATAATTTTGATATAATTTGTCCCAAAAATAGTACAACACACTGTAAAAGTTTCATTTGGAAAGCGCAGGTGGGATTTTTTTTATTTTCATTTATGTTCTAAAAGAAATGCACTACGAATTGATTGTGTTCTCGGACCTAAGAGGTGAAGTCTGTAAATATAGAATCTGTACTTTGGCAACTTCCCTAAATGATTTGGTGGTGTCACTTTGTCAAATAGCATGAAACTAAAGGATTTAAACTTTTATTTTATAGAATTTCTGCAAAAATGACCAATTTTGGCATTTTATGGTCAAAATAGGCATTTCAAGGCTTTTTCAATATTGATGCATTCATGGCATCCTGACTTTCTATCTGACAGGTTTTAATGTGTCAATACTTGTGTTTATATGCCTTTATCTAGTACTTTTACTTGTTTATGAACTCAGAATCTACAGAAAAGAAGGTTATTTCAGATAATATGTACAAAATGTGTTGTATAAATGACCCTTGTCTAACGCCCTGTTTGGATGAAGTCAAAAGTGGGGTTCTTGGTACATAAAATTTGAAGTCTACAATAAAGACCTCACTAAATTTGTATCAAAAGCACTTTACAATGTCTAATGTACCTGTTCCATTTCACATAATATCTGTCTTTTCTTCTGTAGGATAGCAAGTGGTTTAAATATAAGCCTGTTGAGACTAAAATTGCATTCAAGTTTTTCATTAAAAAGGTAAAAATCTTTGTATCAGACCATAATGTCTGTAAGAAAAGTTAATTGCAAGAGCCTTTTTGTGCTCAGATTTGTTGTATCATGTCACATGAGTATAGAAATGATAAAAAGGACACAATTTTTTATTTCTTATAGCCTCAATATGCATTTTTTAATGTAAATATGTGGCACGGCTTAAATTGACCCTTATTTTTTTCCAGTCTTGCTTGGCTTAAGACCCTTTTAAAGTAATATGATATGCTATTTGTAACTTTTCTTTCTATTTAAAGTACATTCAATACATATGTAAGGATTATTTATAACCAAAAAGCTTCACAAATTTAAAATTGCTGGAATATATTACATCTTCATGTAAGGCCCCCTTTCATTGAAAAACCTCAATTTTTAGGCCCAGGCTGATATAAATTTAACTTTTGAATAATTATGCTAAGTCTGATAAATCAAATGAGTACTCTATTGCTTTAAGTACATAATAAATAATATATAAGGGCATTTGAAAAGTATTTTTTTGCATTATTTTAATTTTCAAAGCCCAAAATGTTGATAGTTGAAATTTTTCAATTTTAACGTCAAAATTTAACACGCAAATATGAGTATAGAATTTAACATAGTGTCTATAATATATATCCTATTGTTATGAAACTTTGCAAGCAGTGTTATAATTTATTAAGCTTTGGTCATATGAAGTTTTTTTAAGATTTGTCAACTCTTTCTATCCTATTAGGTCCGAGACCACAATTGTCGTCCCTTGATTTTCGTTGTTCACGAATATACTATATAGTCCCTAGTGTTAACAGTGGGTTACTTGCCAATAATTTTTATACCCCTTCCAAATTTATTTCTTCCGAGTTTAATGCCTCAAATTGTAAGTAGGGGGGTGAAATTACACTGTAAAAAAATTTGGGTCCAGAATTTTACAGGAAAGTAGTGATTTGGTCCAGCTGAAAAAGGTTAAAAATTAGCACTTCGGAAGCTGTCAAAAGATTTCATGACACCCTAAACCCAAAATTGTCCATAATTTGAGTTAGAGGCGATGAAGTTTTCTATAATTTTGATATAATTTGTCCCAAAAATAGTACAACACACTGTAAAAGTTTCATTTGGAAAGCGCAGGTGGGATTTTTTTTATTTTCATTTATGTTCTAAAAGAAATGCACTACGAATTGATTGTGTTCTCGGACCTAAGAGGTGAAGTCTGTAAATATAGAATCTGTACTTTGGCAACTTCCCTAAATGATTTGGTGGTGTCACTTTGTCAAATAGCATGAAACTAAAGGATTTAAACTTTTATTTTATAGAATTTCTGCAAAAATGACCAATTTTGGCATTTTATGGTCAAAATAGGCATTTCAAGGCTTTTTCAATATTGATGCATTCATGGCATCCTGACTTTCTATCTGACAGGTTTTAATGTGTCAATACTTGTGTTTATATGCCTTTATCTAGTACTTTTACTTGTTTATGAACTCAGAATCTACAGAAAAGAAGGTTATTTCAGATAATATGTACAAAATGTGTTGTATAAATGACCCTTGTCTAACGCCCTGTTTGGATGAAGTCAAAAGTGGGGTTCTTGGTACATAAAATTTGAAGTCTACAATAAAGACCTCACTAAATTTGTATCAAAAGCACTTTACAATGTCTAATGTACCTGTTCCATTTCACATAATATCTGTCTTTTCTTCTGTAGGATAGCAAGTGGTTTAAATATAAGCCTGTTGAGACTAAAATTGCATTCAAGTTTTTCATTAAAAAGGTAAAAATCTTTGTATCAGACCATAATGTCTGTAAGAAAAGTTAATTGCAAGAGCCTTTTTGTGCTCAGATTTGTTGTATCATGTCACATGAGTATAGAAATGATAAAAAGGACACAATTTTTTATTTCTTATAGCCTCAATATGCATTTTTTAATGTAAATATGTGGCACGGCTTAAATTGACCCTTATTTTTTTCCAGTCTTGCTTGGCTTAAGACCCTTTTAAAGTAATATGATATGCTATTTGTAACTTTTCTTTCTATTTAAAGTACATTCAATACATATGTAAGGATTATTTATAACCAAAAAGCTTCACAAATTTAAAATTGCTGGAATATATTACATCTTCATGTAAGGCCCCCTTTCATTGAAAAACCTCAATTTTTAGGCCCAGGCTGATATAAATTTAACTTTTGAATAATTATGCTAAGTCTGATAAATCAAATGAGTACTCTATTGCTTTAAGTACATAATAAATAATATATAAGGGCATTTGAAAAGTATTTTTTTGCATTATTTTAATTTTCAAAGCCCAAAATGTTGATAGTTGAAATTTTTCAATTTTAACGTCAAAATTTAACACGCAAATATGAGTATAGAATTTAACATAGTGTCTATAATATATATCCTATTGTTATGAAACTTTGCAAGCAGTGTTATAATTTATTAAGCTTTGGTCATATGAAGTTTTTTTAAGATTTGTCAACTCTTTCTATCCTATTAGGTCCGAGACCACAATTGTCGTCCCTTGATTTTCGTTGTTCACGAATATACTATATAGTCCCTAGTGTTAACAGTGGGTTACTTGCCAATAATTTTTATACCCCTTCCAAATTTATTTCTTCCGAGTTTAATGCCTCAAATTGTAAGTAGGGGGGTGAAATTACACTGTAAAAAAATTTGGGTCCAGAATTTTACAGGAAAGTAGTGATTTGGTCCAGCTGAAAAAGGTTAAAAATTAGCACTTCGGAAGCTGTCAAAAGATTTCATGACACCCTAAACCCAAAATTGTCCATAATTTGAGTTAGAGGCGATGAAGTTTTCTATAATTTTGATATAATTTGTCCCAAAAATAGTACAACACACTGTAAAAGTTTCATTTGGAAAGCGCAGGTGGGATTTTTTTTATTTTCATTTATGTTCTAAAAGAAATGCACTACGAATTGATTGTGTTCTCGGACCTAAGAGGTGAAGTCTGTAAATATAGAATCTGTACTTTGGCAACTTCCCTAAATGATTTGGTGGTGTCACTTTGTCAAATAGCATGAAACTAAAGGATTTAAACTTTTATTTTATAGAATTTCTGCAAAAATGACCAATTTTGGCATTTTATGGTCAAAATAGGCATTTCAAGGCTTTTTCAATATTGATGCATTCATGGCATCCTGACTTTCTATCTGACAGGTTTTAATGTGTCAATACTTGTGTTTATATGCCTTTATCTAGTACTTTTACTTGTTTATGAACTCAGAATCTACAGAAAAGAAGGTTATTTCAGATAATATGTACAAAATGTGTTGTATAAATGACCCTTGTCTAACGCCCTGTTTGGATGAAGTCAAAAGTGGGGTTCTTGGTACATAAAATTTGAAGTCTACAATAAAGACCTCACTAAATTTGTATCAAAAGCACTTTACAATGTCTAATGTACCTGTTCCATTTCACATAATATCTGTCTTTTCTTCTGTAGGATAGCAAGTGGTTTAAATATAAGCCTGTTGAGACTAAAATTGCATTCAAGTTTTTCATTAAAAAGGTAAAAATCTTTGTATCAGACCATAATGTCTGTAAGAAAAGTTAATTGCAAGAGCCTTTTTGTGCTCAGATTTGTTGTATCATGTCACATGAGTATAGAAATGATAAAAAGGACACAATTTTTTATTTCTTATAGCCTCAATATGCATTTTTTAATGTAAATATGTGGCACGGCTTAAATTGACCCTTATTTTTTTCCAGTCTTGCTTGGCTTAAGACCCTTTTAAAGTAATATGATATGCTATTTGTAACTTTTCTTTCTATTTAAAGTACATTCAATACATATGTAAGGATTATTTATAACCAAAAAGCTTCACAAATTTAAAATTGCTGGAATATATTACATCTTCATGTAAGGCCCCCTTTCATTGAAAAACCTCAATTTTTAGGCCCAGGCTGATATAAATTTAACTTTTGAATAATTATGCTAAGTCTGATAAATCAAATGAGTACTCTATTGCTTTAAGTACATAATAAATAATATATAAGGGCATTTGAAAAGTATTTTTTTGCATTATTTTAATTTTCAAAGCCCAAAATGTTGATAGTTGAAATTTTTCAATTTTAACGTCAAAATTTAACACGCAAATATGAGTATAGAATTTAACATAGTGTCTATAATATATATCCTATTGTTATGAAACTTTGCAAGCAGTGTTATAATTTATTAAGCTTTGGTCATATGAAGTTTTTTTAAGATTTGTCAACTCTTTCTATCCTATTAGGTCCGAGACCACAATTGTCGTCCCTTGATTTTCGTTGTTCACGAATATACTATATAGTCCCTAGTGTTAACAGTGGGTTACTTGCCAATAATTTTTATACCCCTTCCAAATTTATTTCTTCCGAGTTTAATGCCTCAAATTGTAAGTAGGGGGGTGAAATTACACTGTAAAAAAATTTGGGTCCAGAATTTTACAGGAAAGTAGTGATTTGGTCCAGCTGAAAAAGGTTAAAAATTAGCACTTCGGAAGCTGTCAAAAGATTTCATGACACCCTAAACCCAAAATTGTCCATAATTTGAGTTAGAGGCGATGAAGTTTTCTATAATTTTGATATAATTTGTCCCAAAAATAGTACAACACACTGTAAAAGTTTCATTTGGAAAGCGCAGGTGGGATTTTTTTTATTTTCATTTATGTTCTAAAAGAAATGCACTACGAATTGATTGTGTTCTCGGACCTAAGAGGTGAAGTCTGTAAATATAGAATCTGTACTTTGGCAACTTCCCTAAATGATTTGGTGGTGTCACTTTGTCAAATAGCATGAAACTAAAGGATTTAAACTTTTATTTTATAGAATTTCTGCAAAAATGACCAATTTTGGCATTTTATGGTCAAAATAGGCATTTCAAGGCTTTTTCAATATTGATGCATTCATGGCATCCTGACTTTCTATCTGACAGGTTTTAATGTGTCAATACTTGTGTTTATATGCCTTTATCTAGTACTTTTACTTGTTTATGAACTCAGAATCTACAGAAAAGAAGGTTATTTCAGATAATATGTACAAAATGTGTTGTATAAATGACCCTTGTCTAACGCCCTGTTTGGATGAAGTCAAAAGTGGGGTTCTTGGTACATAAAATTTGAAGTCTACAATAAAGACCTCACTAAATTTGTATCAAAAGCACTTTACAATGTCTAATGTACCTGTTCCATTTCACATAATATCTGTCTTTTCTTCTGTAGGATAGCAAGTGGTTTAAATATAAGCCTGTTGAGACTAAAATTGCATTCAAGTTTTTCATTAAAAAGGTAAAAATCTTTGTATCAGACCATAATGTCTGTAAGAAAAGTTAATTGCAAGAGCCTTTTTGTGCTCAGATTTGTTGTATCATGTCACATGAGTATAGAAATGATAAAAAGGACACAATTTTTTATTTCTTATAGCCTCAATATGCATTTTTTAATGTAAATATGTGGCACGGCTTAAATTGACCCTTATTTTTTTCCAGTCTTGCTTGGCTTAAGACCCTTTTAAAGTAATATGATATGCTATTTGTAACTTTTCTTTCTATTTAAAGTACATTCAATACATATGTAAGGATTATTTATAACCAAAAAGCTTCACAAATTTAAAATTGCTGGAATATATTACATCTTCATGTAAGGCCCCCTTTCATTGAAAAACCTCAATTTTTAGGCCCAGGCTGATATAAATTTAACTTTTGAATAATTATGCTAAGTCTGATAAATCAAATGAGTACTCTATTGCTTTAAGTACATAATAAATAATATATAAGGGCATTTGAAAAGTATTTTTTTGCATTATTTTAATTTTCAAAGCCCAAAATGTTGATAGTTGAAATTTTTCAATTTTAACGTCAAAATTTAACACGCAAATATGAGTATAGAATTTAACATAGTGTCTATAATATATATCCTATTGTTATGAAACTTTGCAAGCAGTGTTATAATTTATTAAGCTTTGGTCATATGAAGTTTTTTTAAGATTTGTCAACTCTTTCTATCCTATTAGGTCCGAGACCACAATTGTCGTCCCTTGATTTTCGTTGTTCACGAATATACTATATAGTCCCTAGTGTTAACAGTGGGTTACTTGCCAATAATTTTTATACCCCTTCCAAATTTATTTCTTCCGAGTTTAATGCCTCAAATTGTAAGTAGGGGGGTGAAATTACACTGTAAAAAAATTTGGGTCCAGAATTTTACAGGAAAGTAGTGATTTGGTCCAGCTGAAAAAGGTTAAAAATTAGCACTTCGGAAGCTGTCAAAAGATTTCATGACACCCTAAACCCAAAATTGTCCATAATTTGAGTTAGAGGCGATGAAGTTTTCTATAATTTTGATATAATTTGTCCCAAAAATAGTACAACACACTGTAAAAGTTTCATTTGGAAAGCGCAGGTGGGATTTTTTTTATTTTCATTTATGTTCTAAAAGAAATGCACTACGAATTGATTGTGTTCTCGGACCTAAGAGGTGAAGTCTGTAATATAGAATCTGTACTTTGGCAACTTCCCTAAATGATTTGGTGGTGTCACTTTGTCAAATAGCATGAAACTAAAGGATTTAAACTTTTATTTTATAGAATTTCTGCAAAAATGACCAATTTTGGCATTTTATGGTCAAAATAGGCATTTCAAGGCTTTTTCAATATTGATGCATTCATGGCATCCTGACTTTCTATCTGACAGGTTTTAATGTGTCAATACTTGTGTTTATATGCCTTTATCTAGTACTTTTACTTGTTTATGAACTCAGAATCTACAGAAAAGAAGGTTATTTCAGATAATATGTACAAAATGTGTTGTATAAATGACCCTTGTCTAACGCCCTGTTTGGATGAAGTCAAAAGTGGGGTTCTTGGTACATAAAATTTGAAGTCTACAATAAAGACCTCACTAAATTTGTATCAAAAGCACTTTACAATGTCTAATGTACCTGTTCCATTTCACATAATATCTGTCTTTTCTTCTGTAGGATAGCAAGTGGTTTAAATATAAGCCTGTTGAGACTAAAATTGCATTCAAGTTTTTCATTAAAAAGGTAAAAATCTTTGTATCAGACCATAATGTCTGTAAGAAAAGTTAATTGCAAGAGCCTTTTTGTGCTCAGATTTGTTGTATCATGTCACATGAGTATAGAAATGATAAAAAGGACACAATTTTTTATTTCTTATAGCCTCAATATGCATTTTTTAATGTAAATATGTGGCACGGCTTAAATTGACCCTTATTTTTTTCCAGTCTTGCTTGGCTTAAGACCCTTTTAAAGTAATATGATATGCTATTTGTAACTTTTCTTTCTATTTAAAGTACATTCAATACATATGTAAGGATTATTTATAACCAAAAAGCTTCACAAATTTAAAATTGCTGGAATATATTACATCTTCATGTAAGGCCCCCTTTCATTGAAAAACCTCAATTTTTAGGCCCAGGCTGATATAAATTTAACTTTTGAATAATTATGCTAAGTCTGATAAATCAAATGAGTACTCTATTGCTTTAAGTACATAATAAATAATATATAAGGGCATTTGAAAAGTATTTTTTTGCATTATTTTAATTTTCAAAGCCCAAAATGTTGATAGTTGAAATTTTTCAATTTTAACGTCAAAATTTAACACGCAAATATGAGTATAGAATTTAACATAGTGTCTATAATATATATCCTATTGTTATGAAACTTTGCAAGCAGTGTTATAATTTATTAAGCTTTGGTCATATGAAGTTTTTTTAAGATTTGTCAACTCTTTCTATCCTATTAGGTCCGAGACCACAATTGTCGTCCCTTGATTTTCGTTGTTCACGAATATACTATATAGTCCCTAGTGTTAACAGTGGGTTACTTGCCAATAATTTTTATACCCCTTCCAAATTTATTTCTTCCGAGTTTAATGCCTCAAATTGTAAGTAGGGGGGTGAAATTA